>NC_133799.1:32594431-32884431 GCF_043250625.1 Sebastes fasciatus
GATAGTTTTTCTTTAACTGTGTGTATATAGCCTAAATATAAAGTCAGAGGCCCTGCAAACAGTTAAAAGAAATGTTCTTGATTGAGTTTATTCTCTTGTGTTTTGGCCAGGTGATGAGTTGGAGTACCTTCGACCCAACGTCTACCGCAACGTAGCGCGACAGCTCAACATCACGGTGGCGTCAGAGAGTATCGTGTCCGATGCTTTCCTGGCTGTGGCTGCAGACATTTTCTCCACAGGTAGGTCCGCATCAGAATCTGGTTGTATTGTAAATCAAGCCACGCATGCAGGGCCCGCATCATGGGAACTAACTTTAGTGCTCTGTTATCAGGTACAAACACTTGAAAATAAAGGAAGACTACTGTCCTTTTTAGGGAAGTTCTTCTTTTTGTTGTCACTGGGTAGGAGGAACTTCAGAGTTTGAGACAAATACAATAAAGATATTCAAAAGTTTGGAGAACTGATCCGTTTAACGCCATTGAATTAGAGCAATTCATAATATTCCCCCGCAAAAATTTCCAGCCTACTTTTTCATGTAAACACCTCTTTTGCAGGGTGACTGCAGGATTCTCCAGTTAGTCAGAGACATTATGCCCTTACAGGAAAGGAACCGCAGGGAAAACATTCAGTCCATATTAGGTTAACATGTTGCTAGAGCGAGTGATTGTTACAGACGGTTTGGACCCCACCCAGGGAGTTCAGTCATGAGCCTCAGCTGGTTCATACCTTAGGGACTGTAACAAAGCAATCTGCCTCAAACGTAATTAGAAGTCAAATGCACACTGAAGAAAATAAAGTTAGTGTGGTCCTTAGAAAGTGCCGAGATACTTAAAAATATCACTGACTACTACAAACATATTCAAATTAAAGAATATACCAAACATGCTCTGGGGTTTACATGCGGAGAAATACATTGCAGTCAGGCTTTAGTTTCAGTTTACAGGTTGAAAATGCAGCCCTCAATGATTACAGTGTAAATTTAAAGCTGACAGTCTAGACATGACACTGTTTGAAGAGGAAGTCATGCGCAGCAGTAGATTATGACCACAAACTTGTCTAATGTGTCTGACAGTCACAAACGTCACGTGGCATAAAAGATAAACTACAGCTAAAACATCATCTAACATCGTACAAGAGGATTTTCAACCAACTCTCATTTCCCCTTATCTATACGGAGCTTTTAGTGTCTTTGAGATCATTGTTTGGTTTTATAACCGTCAACTTTAGTGTTTTGGTTCAGTCCATAGACTGTATATAAAGAGGGACGACATGACAGCTACCCAAAAGTGAAGCCAAAACATCTGGATCGCCCCCTGGTGGCTGGCTGCAGTATAAGTCATAAGTCCCGCCCCCTCCATGTTAGCGGATGGGACATGGGCCAAACTAAAAAGTCAAAGTACACGTCAAAAACATTCTTTCCTAAAGATGTTTTCTGTCATTTTAGGCAGTTCTTATCACGCTGATGTATGTTCAAGTTTCATATTTCTGATAAGTTTAGTTTTTAATTAGTTATTTGATGCTATAAAAAGGGGGTGAGATGTCATGATTGACAGCTGTGAGTCTCTCTCGTAGACAAGCTGCGGCCGTGCTCGGCTCGCGATTGGTTCTGGCGGGTGACCTCGATACCGTGGCTCCAGCCCCCAGATCACTACTGCGCAGACTCTGGCTCCAAATGATGTCAAAATCTCAAGATGGCAGCTCTCGTATCTGGGATATTTTGGCTTCACTTTTGCAGTGGGAGGAAGTGGAGAGCGTAGTCCATCTATGCTGTCTATGGTTCTGTCCCATCACTGTCACCAGTGTTGTTTCCAAGCGCTGGCAGCTGTTTTCAGTAAAAAAAAAGCTCTGATAATCCTGCTGTAAACTTCCTGTCCAGCGCCAAATAGCAGACAGACACAATTGGCAACTAGCTAGCAAAGATAGTGGAGCATTTAGCAGCTAAAGACCCAGATATTTCCCTCAGGAGTTAGTAAGAGTGAGGGAGTGAGTATTGGACTTGCTAAGTGGCCAGAAACACAACTCCAAATGAAAGTGAATGTTGCTCTGCCTGCTGGATGTGTTTATAGGCCACTGTTTGCTAACAGGTTCACTATATTGATCATCATAAATCCGATCGGAGTTCAAGTTACGTGCGTCCCTCTTGTTGGCCGCTACCAGACATTTTTTCCTTAGCAATTACCTCAACAGGTATAATGTTAATATTAAACTGAAGACTTGGATTTGGATCTTGTTATTAGTACAACCAGTCACACAGCCGCTTTATGTATGTTGTGTAGGTGAACATCAACATCAGACCCCTGATGGCTCTCTATTAAATAGCGTGTTGCCGTTAGCGGTTAGCCGTCGGTCGGAAACGAAACACCAAAAGTCAATACAATTAGTGCCTTCAAATGGTGTTGTGTTTACGGTGTTCACGAGAAGAATCCGTATGAAAACCTCCCTCTTGTGGTATTCATGACCTCTTGACTGGAAAGTTTCTGAAAGCTCAGAGTTCACGAGTTGTGACGTGTTTGTTGACGTTGTCAGAAATGGCGGAGGCCATGGAAGTTAATTTTTCGGTGCATAATAAGTCAATATATTGTAATTTTAGTCGTATATTGTTTTTCTCTCTAATTTCATAATAGATCTGAGGAAAAAGTTGATATCCCCAACGGCCTCATCTTTTTCTTCTGTCATTGTGCTTTGTATATTTCCTGCATTATGTTACCCGCTTGCTAGCTTGCTAAATTGTTAGCCTCTGTGGCTTCTAGTCGCCGACAATAACGTTAATATTGCCGTTGCTTAGCAGCGGTGTTCTCACGACTTAACCACTTGAATGCCAAGCATATCGTGTACACGACTTCCCATGTTGTAAACACGAGCTCACGAGTTTCATTTGAAGGCACCAACAATTGCTAATATGTCCGATTCAAATTTAGACGAACGTTAGCTAACATTAGCTTCCACGGCCGCTTGTTGTTGTGACCGCGGGGGAGGAGGAGCTAGACTGCTACACTACCAGACGTCTTCCCTTCGAAATGTAACGTTACGGCATACCGGAGTGAGCTTTCTTCCCACTGTTGTTGCGTAACGTTACAGCAATTTAGAGCCGTAACAAAGTTAAGTTTTAAGGCATAGTTGCTAAATCTATATAAATATTTCCTTAGAATGTGGGTCCATCACGCTGTTGTTCTGTTATCACTTCTTTTGTATCGAGCGCTAGCGCTGTGTGACTGGAGCGCTTTTGCCAGCCAGGCCTGGATCCATAATGTCCTTCTGTTTTTAGCAAAGGCATGTGATCCCCTCGGAATATTAAACATTTTCAATCCATCTTTTTTCTGCGGTCGGTGCATTTAACTGCACAACAACTCCTTGTCATCTCTGCTTTGGAGCTTGGCTCCACTAGACATGCCGCTATGGGGCATTTCCGCAGCTAGGGGGCAGAAATGCCCCCTAGCTGCGTACGCATCTCTGTGATGACGCTGCACAGAAACCCATCTATACAGTAGATCCCCCTAAATGGTACACACTGTTCCTTTATGGGAAAATGTGTGTTACAAACTGGGGGTGTGGAGTTTGAAAGACGCAGGCATTTAACAGCCAGGAATGTTGTAACACAAGACACAGTTGAGTTGCATTATAGGAAATGTTGTGTAGGATCCAGAATTGTCAGAGCTTGATGTAGTGCGCATGTAGCTGCCAGAATTCTCACTTCTTTTATTTCTGTCTTTTATGTTTTAGTTGCTCCTTTTTTGGAGTATGCTGTAGCAAAAAGTTGGTTTTAAAAGCTAAACATTTACTTCTAAAATCTAAACTCACCATAAGTTATTAATAATCATTCTGCAAATTCCAGATTTCACAGTTAAAGAGAAACATGACCTCCCTTTTATGAGATCCTAGGAATGAATGAGACATCAGTTACAGAAGATGGATGGAGTCGAGGCTCAATCTGTAACCGTTGGACATGTAAACACTGCAAGAATAGTCTGAAGCTTTGACTGTAAATGGTGCGGCGGCAGAAAGCTTTACTCCACAAGTGAACTAAGTTGGAAAAATGATCTGCTCACTAATCTAGCGAGGCGTACTGCCTGCCCGCTGCCCCGAGCCACAGCCTGTGTGTTTGGGTTTCCTTCTCTGTGGGACAGAGGCATGTAGGCCTAATGCCTGGCTGCTGCTGAGGTTGCATAATTTGTTCATCCATCTCTGAAGATAGCTGCTGACAGAAATTTGCTGCACTATAAACTACCCCAACTCCTCAAAAAGAGCCACTCCACTTTGAATCACCATTTTCTAAGAACCCTCCAATCATTAAATAATAATTTGTTTGCAATTTGGCAAAGTGTTCATACATCAGATAGCTGGAGAGTGAGGATGTAGTTGATTTTGTTCTAATAGTCTCACAACTTGTGTGTCTCCTGTCAGGTGTGACATGGGGGAAGGTGGTTTCTTTGTATGCCGTGGCAGGAGCCTTGGCAGTGGACTGCGTTCGCCACGGCCATCCAGCAATGGTCCATACCATTGTCGACTGCATGGGGGAGTTTGTCCGCAAGAGCCTGACCTCCTGGTTAAAAAGGAGAGGGGGCTGGGTAAGGGCAACTTCTTTTATTAATCTGTATCATGATATGTATCGTTTATCAATACACAGCCCTAGTCAAAACATCAAAAGATAGTGAATAATAGACATTATAATGTTCAAGAGCCTAAGGTAACATCTTTAAATTGCTCTGTCTGTCTGACCTAGAGTGCCCAAACCAAAAACAATTCACTTAGTAAAGATATTAAGCAAAGAAAAGCTGCAAATCGTCACATTTGAGAAGCTAGAACTATCAAGTGTTTGACATTTTTGATTGAAAATGACTTTTTTTTTAATTAATTTATTATCAAAATAAGTAATTTTCTGTCAATTGACTAATGGACTGATTGTTTTTGCTCTAGTGAATATTGTACCAACTCTCTTCCCGTTATCTGGAGATTATCTGGATATGACGTACAGATGCATGCATCCATGTAATATTTCTTCTTTCAGACTAGTGGAAAGAAAACATCCGAAATACACATTTAGGTGTTTATTTTACTACTTTGTCTATTTGCATCTGAAGATGTCTCCTACATTCACCAAAAGTTAGCATTAGATAATGCATTTAACATTTAAGAAAACATGTAATACAAAAAAAGAATTTTCTTAATGTGAGTAATCAACAGGAGAAGTTTCATGGCGATATCTATTATAGTAGTTAAGTTTTTGTGTGCAGTGTCTTGCAAAGTGTATGGAATTTTACAATACATATCTTTAAAGGCTGTTTTCTTAAAATGAGTTTTTTCTCAGACTCTGAGCCAGAAGTCTCCACTTCAGTAGCGCTTACATCCACCAAACTTTCCAGTTTAATTTCTACGTATATTCTAAAGTTTTTTTATGGAGGGGTTTGTTCATATATCATTCATAACCTGATTTACATAACACTTTATTCCTAAAAACATAGCGAAAATAGATTTTTTAAAGGCTGTTGGCAGTATTTTCTGATTTATGGAGTGATAAAAACAGATTAAAAAAAAATTGACTCTAATATGTCAACAAAATGAAACAAAATGAAAAATAAATAAATCATCATATGCATATTTAAACATACAATTTCAGAAAACTTGTAATACAAAAAAATAATTTTCTTAATGTAAGTAATCACCTGGGGAAGTTTCATGGTGATATCTATTAGTTAATTTTTTACCCTAATCACCTTAAAACACTGTGCATTAATATAACGCCACATCCATTCCACAGCTTCAGACAGAATAGAAGATGTGTCTTCTGTAGAGTCCTGTTAATGGGAAAAGCCTGTCTGAAACAATAAAGTGCACATGAAGGGACAAGGCCTGGCAGCGTGCCTCTGCCTATGTGCTGCTCTGCTGGAGAGAGAGCACAACAAGTGAACAAATGCGCCCATGTCCTCAGAGACGTGGCACCCACGTCGGTTTTGTTTTGAGGAGAAGTGGAGTGTGACAAAATGAAGAGCAACGCATTGTATAACTGACCTTGTGAGCACAAACGAGGGACCTGTCGCAGTCTAACTGTAATATCTCTACACTGGGAGGTGATGTCAGCGTGTAGGAAACCTGAATAACATTCTGTGATATGACGGATCTGAAGAGGGAGAAGTGTTTAGTGTCAGGACTGACACTTAACTGTGCTCTCTGTGGAATCTCAGTGTCCAAGAAAGTGCTCTAGTTATATAAGTAGATTTTTGGAGTAAGCATTGCTGAGATTACAGAGTGGGCTTTGGCTTTGAAATAACATATTTGCGGGTAAGTAGCACATGTTGAAGACTGCAGATTCTGAGAATATTGGCGAATCAAGAACACATGTGGGATTTATAAGGGCTAGTTGTTGTTGTAGTGTTTGCTTCAGATGTGTTTCATTCCACAGTCTGAACTGATTTGGTGTCCTCTCTGCTGTTATAGGTGGACGTAACGAAATGCGTGATGAACACTGATCCCAGCTTCCACTCTCACTGGTTGGTGTCTGCCGTCTGTGCATTAGGACACTACCTGAAGGCCACCGTGTTATACCTTCTCAGGGAGAAGTGAAAGACAAAGTCACACACTGGATTATTAGCAGACTGGCCAGCTCTGTACATCACCAGCACCACCAGCACCACTCCACTAAAGCATCCACTGCTTTGGATTAATGTTTACACTTATTTGCACTTAGCCCGCACGGATGATCACCTATCACTTCACAGAAAAACAGACTTTCTATGCTTCTTCTGCTTCCTGTGCTAGATTGTATATTTATTGTTAATGGATATGTTATGGCACACATTTGATGTGAATGTATAAAACCACCCACTGTTAATGTTTTTAGCTTCATTTCCCCTCAATCAGCAGAATTTCGCTGCCTGTTTGGCAGTGGTTTGGCTGCCCCTAGTGGTTGAAGGTGGTAACTAAATTGAAAATACTCCTTCGGATCCTGAGGCCCATTCATGAGGACTTGGTTTAACAAAAATCTCCACTTCTCACCTGGATGGCATATATGACCCAACAGATTAGAGCATGCTGGATAAATGCAAAATACAGCATGTTTTTCTGTGATTAAGGGACTGTACGAAAAAATATTGTCACTGAAGGGATGGTAGCACAGAAATAGAATAGGAGTAGAAAAGACATTCCCTTTCAAATCAACCAAGCGGGATGGTCAGAGCGGCGGCCGTTTTAATGTGTATATGTGCCAGTGGGACCGTTGTAGCAACAAAGAGTACAGAAGCAAAGAGACGAAACCACGGTGCCACTGCCGCCATTTTAGACTTATTAATATATTTATAATATTTCATCGTTCAACACAGGTCATTTCTGTAGAATATGACAATAGAATAGAAATAATTTTTTTTACTTTTATACGGCACTTTGTGGACGGACATTTTACTGACGTCCGGTAGTCCCAAAATGGCGGAAGCGTAGCTTTGCTGCTGGGCGCTGATGTTGCAATGGAACAAACAATTGACTTTCACCTCTTGGCGATATAAGTTTTTTGGTAGCGGGCTAATTTCCGAATTAACTAAACCGATTTACGGCAAGTCGCGGACTCACTGAGGTGAGGTTTTGCAGTAGCCTAACAACTAAAACGAGCAGTGGAGTAGTAAAGTTACGAAGCATACAGAGACAGAGTAAATTAGTAATATTTAACAATGTAATGCTTCATTCACACACTCTTATCACAGCGAAGGAAAGCACATTACTATCACCAGATGATTGACAACTTTGTTCGTCTCATTTTCTGTATTTTTTTTTTTTTTTCTGAGTCAAGAGAAATTAAAAGATTGTATATATTTTAAAAGTCAATTATCAGATTCAGCCCTCCTCCCCACCTGAATAATTGTCATACAGTCCCTAATGAGTCTGATAAATTTAGCCTCCAATTCCCACATATGTATTTCAGGCAGCACTATACATTTAATGTAACCTATTTTCTCTCCCATCATTGTTCACTGTGAGGCAGTGTATGACATTGCTGTAGGCCTACTGTAGTTGCAGTAATGCAAGTTACAGTATATTTTCTCTGAGTTAGAGCACTTTGATAACATTTCAGTTTGAGTAGAATTTATTCCATGAATAATTTCACTTTTATACGGCGTGTAGCACGAGGAGTCCTAGAAAATGAACAAATGTTTGTGAGTCATCTGCAACTGTAAATATTAACAAAAATAAATGGTTCTTACAACAATCTGTCAATTCAGCAGAGCTAAATGTTAATAATGTAATTGTTAATTAATAGATTTTGCTTTGCAGCTGTTTTCCAGAAGGTAAGTGAACCATTGAAGGGGTCTTCCAGATGAAGTGAAGTGCTTATAAAGCATCCACCTCATTAGCAAGTGGTACTGTATGTATATAATACAAAGCTGGACTGATTTAGTGATTGAATGTCTAGTAAGCATTTGAACTCTGTGCTAATATGAATTAGTTGTATTATGAGAGGATGAGATTTTGTGGAACATGCAGATGTTTGTATTCAATGGAACATTTTGTGATTTCTTTTTTGTTAAATACTCAGAAATTTGCACAGGGTTTGGTTGGTGGCAGATAAACGCTTTATTTGTTTTGTGGCGTTCTGCGGGGAGACTTTGGACTCATGATTTTACTGGGCATTTCTAAAATCCTGCCTACAGCCCTGCAAGGTCCACTCACTTGCTTTTTCTGGAGCTTTCAATTGCATCTCATGGTCCTCCTCAGAATTTTCTATTTCTCAGAAACAGCTCATCTGTCAGTCTTTAAAAAAATAATCTCTTCTCTGTGTTAAAGAAAAATTAAAAATAAAATGTAATTATTGCGTGACCTAAGTAAACGCCAACACAAGATGTGGGTGAAAACTCTGGAAAAAATCTAGTAAGTGGGCCTTGAGTTTGGCTTTTTGCAACTAGTAAAGTTAACTTGATGTGTGAAGTATCCAGAGATATAGTTTGGGATTAGTTTTCTCTCTAAACTGTTGTGTAGTCTCAAAACATGAAAATGAATAAGTCTTTTTATAACATCTATGACAGGAAAGATGTCAATTGTTTTTGGCCATCTGGAAACTACCATTATTCACATCCTCTGAAATGTTACTGTAGCATCTGAAGTACATTAACAAAAGGCTTTACAGTTAATTATGCTTTGGAGGGGAGGATATTAAAAAAGGGGTCCTTGGTACCGAATTGAAATGTTTTCATGTCCAATACATTTGTGGTCTGACTTGCTTTGTGTGTTCACTTCACAGAATTTGATTTGATAATTATTTTAGAATGCACACCTACTATTTTGATTGTAGTATAAGCCTTTTGCTTAACATTATTTCTCAGTGTGTGTTTGTGTCTACCTCTAAGGTCAGCTCATCTTTCTGTGAGTGATGCATTTACAGACTGCACAGAATACGAGATTGCAGGAACAATGATGGCCGTTTGTTACCACCTAGTGGTTGAATTAGAAACATGGACTGGCCAACAGATTCAACTGCTAATGACATGATGAAATGACAAACAACTGTATTGAATGAATTAAGGACATTAGTCTCCAACCTCATTTTCCACTAAGTACTTCTCCCTAAATGCAAGCAGGTGTTTAAAACTGGATCTCAAACCGCCCCTGTTCCACTTCACCCCTCCACTGATTTTACTGTACTTTTTCCCTTTTTAAAATCTATTACTCTGCAATTAACACTTAAATCACACATCAGATCTTGATGAACGAATTAATCAAGTTGAAAATCTTTACTGATGTATATTGTATAATCTGTTGAGAACAAAATGACGTATCAACGGTCAATCAATGGAAACCATAATCATCAACCCATTGAGGGCTGGATTCAAAATCAAAAGCAATTGTCTGTGGCCACCACATGCAAAACATTTCCCTTTATGTGGGTTGTCTTGCTGTTGCCTCTCCATTGCACCTGTTGTCACTTTCATTTGCACCAAAGCAGGTGAAAATGATTCACAAATGAACAGATTGATATCCCTGAAGTTTAAGTGACAAGGTGTTATACTGTGATGATTAAGTGTTCCCTTCATTTTTTGGAGCAGTGTATGAATGTTAGGCCTACTGAGGAAATCTGAACGAAAGGTATCAATCTCTGTTAGGATAAATAACAAGATTATAGAGTTATTTTTTATATATTTAAGTGTCTACTAAAGAGTTTTTTGTGTGTTTTTTCTAGACAAAAGATGAGTTTCTCGCAGTTCCTCGTCTCAAAGGTTTTCAGGAGCAGATCTTCCTTGAGATTTTAACCTTTTGACTGTCATGTAGAAGATGAGGGAGCAGCATGGAAACCTATTTTAATCTAGAACCAACTCTGAGTTCTTTTAAATCAAAGCTTAAAACTTTCCTGTTTGCTGCTGCCTTTTATTAAACCAGATAATGATCTTATACTGCACTAGAGCTTTTACTCTTGTGTGTTATACTCTATTTTAGCTTCTATCCTAGCTTTTATTTTTAGCTTGTTTTTATTTTATAATCTTTAATGTTTTTTATAACTGTTTCAATTATGTCTTAATGTTCTTTTGCACTTTGTCTTAATGTTCTTGAATGTTTATATAAAGCACTTTGAATTGCCCTGTTGCTGAATGTGCTCTACAAATAAAGCTGTCTTGCCTTGCCTAGAACGTGAACGCACCGTGGACTGTTTTCAACGGGACGGCTACGTCAGCAACCACTGATTGGTTAAGTCAACATGACTCCTCCTCCCAGATTTTACTGGATGCCGATTGGCTGTCGAAAGACATATCCCGCCTCTACATCATTACTCTGTTCCTATTGGTCCAGCGGGTCGGAGTCCAGAGAACAACAAACAAGATAGGGTGAAGACCGTCGGGATGGATGCAGGTAACCAGATTTTATAGTCAAAATAACATTTACTTCTCTCCCTCCGCGAGCTAGTATTGACACAAAATAACCACAACAACGCCATGTCATACCTGGCAACATATTCACTGCTCTGTCATGACAGGATTAACCAACAACTCCAGCTGGCAGCCCGACACAACACAGAGCCGCTGGTAGCCTCGCTGACGTCAGCCTGCTACAGCTACATGCTAACTAACGCTAGCCTGCTGCTGTTATTCTCCTCTTTGACAGCTCGCTGCTCAGCCCTGTAACCTCCTGTACGGGCCCCAGCTGTCATATGTGTTACTGTCATGTGTTGTTAAGCTTCACTCTTAATAATGTGTTTGTAATGCCAACATGACGTTCCGCCCCAGATGAGCCTCCCAGTGGATGATGCACTGTCACCTACTGTTAGCACTGGGATGCTATTAGCTCTGAGAGGGGTGAACTTATCTGATATGTGCTGCAACACTCACCTAGTTTAGTAACTTAATAGTGTTCAGAGCATGCTAACAGACTTCTTCATGTATCCCTTCATTGTTTATGGATGAGTTTAAATCTCAGCTTTCACTGTCCAGGCTAGCTCACTGACAGCTAGCATTAATGAGCTAGCTAGGCAACTTTGCCTGTTTGTTATTATCCTGTGGATAGCCTGATGTATTGGCATAAACCTTTTATGATTTACTTTAAAAAGTGTAAATACGTTTTCCAGTGTTAACAGACACCAGTTAGCCCAAATCAGATTATTTTTTCTTTCTTAAGAGGAAGTGTCCCCTTTAATGGTGTCCATTACTGTGTTGCCCAATCTTATATCTGGCTTTGAGCCCATTATTTCACACTGCAGTGAAAAGTCTGCAAATACAGGCTGTTAATGTGATTGCTTCTTGCATATCAGACTTCATTAAAAGCACCCACTTTACTTATTTATTACCAGCTAATTGCACAAGGGAGATATATGTTCAGATATTGATACAGATGTGTCACAGTTGTGTGATATAATGTTAGTTCTTTGATTTTGAAGAAGAAGAAAGGTACTTTTATTAATCCCCGGGGAGAAATTAATTTTTTTATTCTCTATGTATTTTACAGTACATAGTACACACATATGCACAAAGAGGACCTACATGCATTAATGGAGAGATGTCAGAGCGAGGGGGCTGCCCCAGACAGGCGCCCCGAGCAGTTGGGGGTTTGGTGCCTTGCTCAAGAGGCAAACTGGCATCTCTCCAGCGACCAGTTCACACTCAGTACTTGGTCCATGCGGGGACTTGAACCGGCGACCCTCCGGTTCCCAAGCCAAGTCCCAATGGACTGTGTCATGTGTGTTGTCATTTATGTAATCATCCTCTGATATTAAAGGGGTGATTTTACACATTAAGTTCAGTTTACTCGCCATGAAGAGTATCACTCAACTTGTGAAACCACTTATATATAAAATGTTATCTGTGGCCCTGGATGAGCTTTTTTTTATGTCAGAGAAACCCTAACCCTAATGATGTCATAGTTATGTCGTCAGGGTTATCCCGGCCTGTGCTCAGAGACTACAAAATCATAACAGAATTACTGGAATTACAAAATGGGGTTGTGAAGTTTGAAAGATGTGGACTTTACCAGGCAGGGAGGGTCAGGGTGAAACAAATACCCCTTTCCAGTTGCATTATGGGAAGTGTAGGATTCAGCTTTTTTTTTTAGCATTACTAATACTAGGGTCTAAAGGTCAAGATATCCTGGCATCTGCTGCAACAAAGTTGACCATTATTTTTTTAAGTCTCTTACAAGCTTCCCAATGTTATGGATGTACAATACTAAATTGCTGGAGTACCCCTTTAAATACAATTTAAGTTTTTCCCAGGTTGTCAAGCTTTTTTGTAAAGTGTGTTAATTTCACTATGAAATGTATTTAGTAGGAACTTGAAACTTAGTAGTTTATTTATCCCACAGGGAGATTCCTCCCCCACTTACTCCCTAGCATATAAATTGTGACCCAGGTTAATCTACAGAAACAAAGATTAAAAACCATAGATACCTTTTTAAAAAATGTATTTATAAATAACATCCTTCCTGGAAGTGACTGGAATTCTTCTCATGCAACTAATGGGTACCACACCTTTACTCACTAACAAATAGCCTCACATTTATTAGCTGCATCAAGTGGTTAGCGGTCAACAACGTGACCACCAGCAGTTTCTCCCCTGTGATTTCCCACACTTATAGTTGACTCTTGACCTCTTTTGCAGCAACCTTGACATACGACACACTTCGCTTTGGAGAGTTTGAAGATTTTCCTGACACCTCAGAGCCTGTGTGGATCTTGGGGAAAGAATACAATGCACTCACAGGTAGGACTGTGTTGAATATATAACGTTTATGTGAGACAGAGAGTTGTAAAGAATCCTATTAGCAAGCATCAACTTTTGTCTACGGTTGTTTTGTAATGTGGTGATTTCTGGTCTTCATGTAGAGAAAGATGAGATTTTATCAGATGTCACTTCACGACTGTGGTTCACGTACAGAAAAAACTTCCCACCAATTGGTAAGTGGAAAAAAATGTGTATTTGAGCTTGATGAGTTTAGAGATTTGACTTTTTCACATTTAATTAAAAAAGGGGGTCTCATGCATGATTGTGTTGCAGGTGGGACAGGACCAACATCAGATACAGGATGGGGCTGTATGTTACGGTGCGGCCAGATGATCCTAGGAGAGGCTTTGGTGTGTAGACATGTAGGCAGAGGTAAGACAACTTAAAAAAAGATATCTCCCTTATAGATATACATAGATGAAACCTGAGTGTGGCACTACCAGCTCTTCTCCAGTAAAATGAGTACACTATACCAGACAGAGCTTGTTTGAAACTGGCTTGATAACTGGCTTATTGTTCTCAGACTGGAGATGGGCCCAAGACCAGAAACAAAGAGAAGAGTACATCAGTATTCTCAACGCCTTCATTGACAAAAAAGACAGCTACTATTCCATCCATCAAATCGGTGAGTAGTGAGTGTCAGACCTTTCCAATGTTATCAAGGACTCACTCAGGCGGTCCTGAAAGAGTTTGCATAACATTGTTTCTTCTTTGTTCCTAAATGCTGCAGCCCAAATGGGAGTTGGAGAGGGAAAGCCTATAGGCCAGTGGTACGGACCAAACACAGTGGCCCAGGTTCTAAAGTAAGTACTGTAAAGGAACTATAAGTTAGTAAGGGCGCTTTCACAAGCCAGCATCTAGTCTGTTTTAATCAAACTCTGGAGCGGTTTGTTTGGGAGGTTGTGAATGCAGTAAACATACTCTGGTGCGGACCAATACAACCAGCCTGAGACCACTTCTCGCAAAAGCAACCTTGTTACCAACACAAGGGGCTATCAGGAGAGGCGGAACAGTACGGTGACATTATCATAAAACTCACCATCTGTACAGTAGACTTTCGAGCCATGTGTTTTAGTTGTTTGTATTGCATCATTTCTTTGCCTTTTCTTTATTTTCCACTCACCATGTATTCATCCATCCCACAGTCAAAAAAAGATACTGTACACTGATGAGGTTCAAAACAATTTAAAGAAATTGTCTTTCCAATTTGGTAAAACGCGGAAGTGTGACTATCTCAATGTGCTGTCTTGCTTTCAGGAAGCTGGCAGTGTTTGATACGTGGAGCAGATTAGTCGTGCACGTGGCGATGGACAACACTGTGGTCATCGAGGACATCAGTGAGTGCAGTTGTGTTTCAGTGTTTTTTTTCCTGTCATCATTCATTATCATAAGCAGTTTAAATGTGCTTGTGCTCCAGGTTAAACAGTGGGCCATGCTGGGAATGTATACAGAAGTAGTACTTCAGTTAAATATGACTATTATTACAGGACAAAGTTTCTGGGTGAAAACAAATACAAATGGGAGTTGAAGTAAAGTAAAGGAGTAAAGTTCCTCAAGCAACAATATTTTGGTGCTTTTCCATGTGCAAATATACAAAGGAGCAGTTAAAAAAAAAAAGGCCTTTTAAAGGTGCTAAATGCCAGATTTGGAGAACTTCTATTGCCTCTGCACGTCTCACAACATGGTGACGGCTGAGCCAGTGGCTCGCAGCTAACGGTGCTAACAGCGCTAACAGTAGAAACACCGGTAACAATATTGACAGAGCTAGCAGTGTTAACCGCGGGGGGAACTGGAGGGTGGGTGCTACGCTTCGTTGATCGGGACGCCGTGAGCTAGCCAGTGGGGCACAAACATGTACTAAAAGCACACGCGGCCGGCCGGCTATGTCAACAAAGCACAGAGAAGCTCGGATTATAACACACACAGAGGGAGAGCGACTTCATTCTCTGCTCAGGTAGACATTACTCCTCTATATCTTTAAGCCGCCAACGCATGATCAGTGGTAAAATCGCTGCCATTGTTTTCCTATGGAAAGAGCGGTGCCACCCGACAGGGCGGAAGCGCTACCCATGGCGTGGCGCACCGCTCCCCACCGAGCGCTGCACTCAAAGTTTAAATTATTTCATCTTTGAACTCGGCTGGAACTGTTGTTGTTACCTAGCAACCATGAATTGCGTTCCTTGTGCTCTTTTTGGGGACATATTTTACCTGCTGCCTCTGCACGTCTCTGCGCCCTACCTCGCAGTGGGTGAAGAGGAAATGTCTGATCAAGTGAAGGCAGCTTTACATAGCAGATAGTTGTTTGCTGCTATATAAATGCTCTGGATATCCTATAGGGAACCTTTAAGTGGAACGCTTCCATTAGATGCGCTGCTATCTTAATTTGACTAAAACAGGAAGTAGCTGAGTGGTCAGTGCTAGTATTACTGTAAAGCAGATCTATCTTAATCATTTTCTGACTTGATCCACTGCATGATGACCGAATACTAATCTGTTACAGTGACGCATATTCTTATATACATATTCTATATCTTAACATTCTAAGCTTTTCTTTTTTTTTTGCAGCACAGACAATAGTAATGTTTCAGTAATTTTGTGGGTATTATTGCGATTGTTTTTTCTCTGCAGAGCGTCTCTGTATGCCCTGGCTGGAAATTGCAGCAGCATGCTGTGAACCAGAGGGAGCGGGGGAGCTCAACGGCTGCCTGGAGGGGGCGTGTGCTATGGCCGAGGAGGAGACGGCTCTCTGGAAACCTCTGGTCCTGCTCATCCCCCTCAGGCTGGGCCTGAGTGATATCAACGAGGCCTACATCGAAACCCTCAAGGTGAAGTACTTCTGCGTCTGTATTCCCATTGTGTATATACTGGATATGTGTATGTTAAAACAATTTCTCAATCTTAGAAATGTTCTATGAGGTATAAATTAAACAATAGCTCACGACAGGCCGTGGTATGTTGGGATTATATCGCAGCTAAGGGACGTTGTTTGGCCCGACGCTAAGCAACCATGACAACACATTAGTCCAATGTGTTTCTTTTCTCAGACGCGGAGTGATAGAGTGCAAAGGAATTAGACTTCATAGCAGTGGTATGTGGGTATTATATCACGGCTATGAACCAATCAGAGTGCTTGATTTGAGCTACCTGTTTTTTGTAATGGCTAATAACTGTATATCCTGAAATAAAGGGGTTGTCACTGGAAACTGGATTTACAAAATGAGACAACTGAATTTCCTGTTTGATATTTTTATTAAAGAAACATTGACTTTAAGGCTGACCCGAATGCTTTAAAGCTTCGAAGCTTCCACCGTTGCCATGGTAATCGACCTCCAAATCAGTATATATGTATGTGTATATATATATGTATATGTATATGTATGTATATATATATATATGTATATGTATATGTATATATATATGTATATGTATATGTGTATATATATATATATATATACATGTATATGTATATATATATATATATATATATATATACATATAAATATGTATGTATATGTATATATATATGTGTATATATGTATATATATATATATATATACATATACATATACATATATGTATGTATATGTATATATATATATATATATATGTATGTTATAATAATGTATAGATCCCAAAATAGCCCATGAAATAAGCAATAATCCCACAATTCATATTCAACATTAATTATTATTAGTTATTCTCAGATGGATATGGCTGTTTGTTGTGTGTAGAGGTGCGTGTGTGTACAGTAGTGCGGCAGCAGCACTGTCCGGGGCACTAAAACAGGGAGGTAGAGACCGACAGACAGAAGAACGTGTCAGCCTTCTGCACTACGTCGCGAAGCAAAGCTTCAAATACCTTAGAATATTTCTCACTGAAGCTTCGAAGCCCAAAATACGGTATTCGGGACAGCCCTAACTGACTTTTACATTATCCAAAGACCGTAGTTTTTAAGATTAGCTTTTTCTTTTTGTTACTAATTCCAGTGTTGTCATTAATTGTAGTCTAAGTTGCGTTACTCTTGTGTGGTGACTCAGCACCGATTTCAGATTAGTCTGTGCTGTCAACTGCAGTTTCACAAAGGTTACTTTAATAAAAAGAAATGAGGAAGTTGTAAGGGTCCCTGCATGCTGTTTTGCACCAGTCTACGTGTTCTCACACATGGCTGCAAACCTCTGAAACTACTGTGGTTGGCATGCAAATATACTTTTGTCCAGGATATTGCTTTATCTGCTACGAAATGGCAGTGACAACTGAAACGATTATCTAGTAAAGGGAATATGTAAAATGAACATCATGATATATATACGCTGGTTTAAAGCTGCAGTCGGTAACTTTGAGCAAATATGATAACAAAAAGTTATTTTTATAAAACGGTCACTATATCCTGACAGTAGTGCGTGAGACACATAATCTGAAAAAGGGCATGGTGAAATCTTGCAAATGCACAGAGGCACATGATGTTTTTTCAGATTATGTGTCTCATGCACTACCGTCAGGATATAGTGACCGTTTTATAAAAATAACTTTTTGTCATCATATTTGCTCAAAGTTACCGACTGCAGCTTTAATGACGTTAATGCTGTGATGATATGTGTAGCCTACATTTCAAAACAAGACACTGTAGTGAACTCAGGTTTGTACGTGGGAATCCACAAGTTAGTTGGTTTTGCGTCGGCCTTGTGGGTGGCTTTCCGGTGGGCTTGCTGTAGAATTGCCCACATTGTAAGCCCCATAAAGAACCAAACTTTAAACTAATAACATAAAAACAAAACAAATGGTACACTTTTGAAAATGGTCGTAATGTCTTTTATATGTTGTTTGTACTAAATTGGCTAAAAGATTTATGAAAATAAGAAGTTAAATTAGCACTGAGGCAAAGTCAGCTACAGCTGGGGTG
This sequence comes from Sebastes fasciatus, assembly GCF_043250625.1. NCBI lineage: Eukaryota > Metazoa > Chordata > Actinopteri > Perciformes > Sebastidae > Sebastes > Sebastes fasciatus. Next base: position 32,612,513 of record NC_133799.1, read on the forward strand.
AGATAAACCCTCTTGTCTCTTTTCACAGCAATGCTTCATGCTGCCTCAGTCCCTGGGTGTTATTGGGGGAAAACCCAACAGTGCCCATTACTTCATTGGTTATGTCGGTATGTCTAGTCTCTGTGTTTGTGAAATAAACACTCAACTGTGCACTGCACACTCATGCTTACCATATTAATTCCACTTCTACCAAGAGAACAATCTAATTATAAACATGCTTCTCCCCCCCCCAGGAGAGGAGCTCATCTATTTAGACCCACACACCACGCAGCCTGCAGTGGAACCGTGTGAAGATGGCCAGGTCCCTGATGAGACGTACCATTGTCAGCACCCACCCTGCCGCATGCACATCTGCGAACTGGACCCGTCCATCGCAGCGGTAGGAATGCTAGGGAGGCTTTTATAGCGCAGCTTGCGTATCTCAAACTAAAGCCCTTTGTTAAGAATGTGAATGTGAGTTTTACAGTAAGTCAGATGTTCCGTAGCTGATTGTTTTCTGGTGTCCGCCAGGGTTTCTTCTGCAGAACAGAGGACGAGTTTGATGACTGGTGTATGCGCATAAGAAGGGTACGTTTCTGTGAACACTGCTCTTTTGTTGCTCCCTTCACTCTTTTACAGCGGTTTCTTGTTAGAGGAATGTATACGTCATAAAATGCTGGTCCTTCTCTTCTAGCTGTCCTGCAACAGAGGAGGCCTGCCCATGTTTGAACTCGTAGACAGTCAGCCCTCTCACATGGTCTGCATGGACGCCCTGAACCTTACTCCTGGTAGATGAACTGCATGCTTTTTTGCAAAATATATTTTTAAAATCCATTAATGAAAATGAATGGTAACGATTTATATTAAGGTTCGGTAATAAGCGTTAGTTAGTAGGTGATAAGGCCCTTATAATTTCCTTATAACATGTTTATTAACATTAATATGTGTTAATATTGAAAGAAATGGCATTCCATACGATGCGGCCACAAAGAGAATGTTCTATAAAACATAGCTTCAAACAGGCCTTTGAAAAAAAGAATTGTACAATTATTAGTACAATAACAGTATCTTTTCAATATTTAAAAAAAAAAATGTGTTGATATGATTAGGAATGATTTATGTTTTCAGAATTTTAAAATATAGAATTTACATCATGTTGAAAGATACTGTAATTGTACTAATAATTATACTATTTTTATATTTAAATTAAATTATATATATGTTTTTTAATTTTATTTTCTGTTTAAGGCTATGTTTTATAGAACGTTCTTTTTGTGGCTGTAAGTGGCTTGATAAAATGTTCAGATATTTGCATTAAGACGTGCAATATATATATATATATATATATATATATATATATATATATATATATAGCATATAATCACAGTGCAAAAAAGTAAATGCAGAATGCTTATAAGTAGGATCTATTAAATGTGTTAGATATAAATGCCAGAATGGTATAAATAAGAAATGAATAACAGTATTTCTTGAATGTATTATACAGTGAATGAATTATTGTAGTCAAGTCAGTATCGTATATAGATCTAATCTATTCATCTAATTAGGGCAGAAAATGCCCAAAAATAATCTTAAAAGAAAGTTTATTACTGATTTATTAACCTTAATAAGCATTGTTTTCACTTTAAATTGGGTGCCTGCAAAAAACTTAGTTAAATGTTAATAAGTGCATAGTTAATTGCTAATAAATCAAATTAAAAATGATTAAGTAGTAATAAAAGTATTTATTAATCTTAATAAAGCAACAAAAAAAAAGGTTCGTACAGGTTTAACAATGATATAATAGGAAAGTTAGTTAAATAGTTAGATAAATGTTTAATGCTATTATAAACAATTATAAGAAACTCATAGGGCTTTTATTATTGTTCTTAAGAAGTCTATAAACTCTTAACAAGTTTCTTAGTAAGTGCTAATAAATGTGTTATAATCTAACAATAAATGTGTTTTATAATGCTATAATTAAGTCTTAACACATTAATGTTAAGCATCTTTTAAGGGTCTTATTATCTATTAACAAACACTTATTACAGAACTTTAATATAAAGCATTACCAAATGAATTTTAATGTTTGTTTTTTTCTTTTACGTGTTGATGTTCCCTTCACAGATTTCTCAGACTCGGACAGGTTGGAGCGGTTCTTCGATTCAGAGGACGAAGAGTTTGAGATCCTCTCCCTCTGAGGAGCACACGAACAATGATTTGCTGTTGTCTGACAGCTGGCGAGAGATTCTCTGTGTCTTCTCTGTATCAGAAGAGAAGCCTGAGGGGGGATGAACATTAACTGGAGACCTCTTGAGCCAGTCCAGCTCCAATGGCGTAGTCAGTCAGTGTGCGTCACACAGCGTTCTTCTTCAACAGCCTCCGAATGCTCTCTGTATCCAACATTGAGACTGCCTGGTGGAAGCCGTAGCAGGAGCTCAGGATCAACTCTGTATGCACATCTTCACATACATGTGTTTCCATTCGAGTCTTAACACTTTCAATGTTTATTCTGAAGTGATATGGTGCCTTTCCCTGACTCCATAGGTAAAATTGCCATAACAGTTTTATGTTGTATAGAAACCCTGCGGTTCATGATGCCCACGGCTTTGTCACTAATAACTCTGGTCTGTAACAGCCTGTAATGAAACCAAATTAAGTCAAATCTGCAGACAAGTTGCATTTAATTGCTCATGCAAAGTATCCATGCCAAGTTTAAAACATGTACACTAGTTAATTTGAAGATTATTTATTTAATCGACACAGTATATAGACAGGTGAAAGAACAATACACATGTAAGAGGATTAAAAACAAATAAAGTCAGAATCTGACATTTGACGATGGTATATCTCTTTAATTTCAAGAAATGATATTTGAATCACAGCCGAGGCATTTCTCTTCCGCATTCAAATAAAGGAGCTCAAGGAAAGCGTGTAGAAGAGTCATTTAGTTACTGCATCACCAGACTGTCTTGGGCCTTTCAGACCTGGTATGAACATGCATCCTGAGTGATCAGCTCCAAGTACAGGTGTGAACGCACTCAAGACGCATTGAGATCGGATCTTTCAGACCACATTCAGAGGTTGCCACATACTTAGAGCTGTCCAGTTATGTTTGGATCACTCAGGACGCATTTTATTGGTGTGAACAGGGCCTTGGTCTCAAACCAGCAGAGACTGGTTCACTTCCACAGCTCTCCGAGCTGCTGGTTCTGAGCTGTGTTGATAGCGTTAAGGCTGTGGGTCGTGATGTGCTCGTGCACCTCTTCAACACTCTTGGCAGCATTGATTACCTAGAGCAAATAAGCTGTTTAATATGATTGATCTAAATAACAGCTGGGAATAAATTTGCACTCCAGAGCCGCCTCATACCTGCCAGTTGACTGAAGGATCCTTCATCAGCTCTTCAAATTTCTGTTGAACCGCCTTTTGGAAAGCACTGGTCTCGTATCTTTCTTCTCCGAACTTACCTCTGAGAGCAGCCTCAGCCGGACTGAGCTGAAGGAACATAACGAGGTCCGGCTTTGGCAGTCCCACGTCAGGTTTCATGCACCAGTCCAGACAGAAACCCTGAAGGAGACGGACACGTCAGACCTCTCGAACACACACTGAGTCACGCTGTATGATGGATGCAGAGTTTGAAAGGCTGAGAGAGGACTCACTGGCTTTGCGCTGGTGAAAGCAGCTCCAGAGAAGGCGTACCGGTCTACGACCAGAGTGATGCCTTGCTCCAGCTTCTTCTTCATTAAAGGCCTGTGGTCACAATTAGTTTATTATGCTGCATAAGGAAATGTAGGCAATAATGTGTAGAGGCTAGAGGAAGCTTGTCAAGGCTAATGACAAGAGACAAAAGAATATGCATTTTCAGATTGGAGCTTGCATCATCGCTTATATAGGACTCCAAGAAGAATCCAAACTAACAAATAAATAGAGGGAGAGAAAATGTACATGTACTCAAAGTTCTGTGTATTTTCAAAGGACAAATCTGGTGTCCTTATGTATCTTTGTTATTGTCAACAGATCCCATGAAAAGACTGAAATCAACAATGTGTTAGTATGTCTCACAATACTTTGACTTCCCGACCCTGTCTGTGGCTTGAAGCTCATGGCTTATACTGAAGACTCTGAATCTTTAAAAATATCTCATATTTTTCAAATGGGTAAAAAGAAGTACTTTAGACAGCAAATTTAGAAACTCAGTTACTCCAACTGCTGGAGTAAATGGTGCTTTTGTTGGTGAGTATTTACAGCAGCAGGATGGTGTGCTAGGGATTGAGTCAAAATTAACAACAGTGCTGTGTTCATGGTGATGAAGGAACATGTCACCCAGTGCAACAGTAGTAGTAGTTTTTTGACAACAATGGACCTCTGTGGCAAAAAGGAATAAATTATATCGGGGCATTGACAGTACTTGTCAGTAGTAGGATCGATTAGGTTTTGGTCTTTTTATGGAATATATTGACAATAAGAAAAAGGTCACCTGACTTATCCTTTAAGGTACTAGCACTAGATGTACTCAATGATTTAAATGTTGAGAGACTTGCTTAGTTTTACTCTATTCACTGAAGAGGGAAATCTTGGAACTTTAGTCTTTTTATACCAAAGTAGGCAGTGGTCAGATTCAGTGACATCAGGGCTTAGTAGGCTACAGCATTAAAAGGGTCAGTTCACCCATCACTCAACCCTAACCATATAACCAGCACCCAATACAATATGGCATGAATGGAATTTTGTTTAGGTTCGCACAGCATTGGAAAAAAAGTTGGAGTACTATGTCCAGTCTTTTTCTTCAGTACGAATGTTGTGCCGGTGAGATCTGTAGATTATCCAGTCATCCGGGTCTTTGTTTCTGGCTTGGAATTTAACTTTTCAATACTCTAGTAGTCTAAAGTTACAAACCCAGTCTTGTCTCAAAATTACCACCAAAGGGAGTTACTCTCCCCCACAGAAACACTGCTCCTGAACTGCCTGAACCGCATTGCTTGAAATCCTACCTTTTCTTCCGTAACATGGTGATGTCACCAAGTAACACAATTTGCCTAGCGGCTAGTTTGGCTCGCCGTTAAACAAAACTAGTTCAAGCGGTGCTGGAGAGGAGTCCGAGGAGTTTGGTTCGCTTTACCAATCATAACAGTAGACCAGCTGACCAATCAGAGCAGACTGGGCTCAAACAGAGCGTTTCAGACAGAGGGTGAAAAGAGGTGCTGCAGCACAGCCGGTATGAGAAAAGTAAAGCGTTTTTTTGAACATTAAAGCATGTAAACATGTTCCAGTAGAAACCTAAAATACAAGCATGCACCTGTAAATAAGCACAATAGGTCCTCTTTAACTGCAAAACGAACTGTAATGGAAACATCTCTTTTTGTAATTTGAGTGAACTGACCCTTTAAAGTTGTTCTTACAGCTGATGAGTCATTCTTCATGGTGAGTACTGTTCAGCACATTTTGTGGACCTTTTTCACAGCTTACATTTTGACTCGTCATAGGAGGAAAAGCACCAGTAAGCTGTTCCAGTGAGCCAGGACCTCCACTAAGAGGAATGCAGCCATCATCAATTGACGTAAACTCTACATGTACTTACACCAGTTCCCATCGGTTTGCAGAGAACAGCAGGTGCACTGTGTGATCCTCCAGGTCACTCTTCTTCTCCAGGTAAGCGCTGATCAGCTGTCCAATAGTCGTGGTCCTGTCTGAGCCCAGTAAACAACAACACATTAGATTCATGTTACACAAGAAGTTATACTTGCACTGCACACCTAAACCACAGTCATGCTCACGTTAAGCCATATAAAGAGTGAAACGCAGCCTGCCTCACCGGGGAACCTCATCCCCTCTGCGGGTCTGCCGCTCTGCTGCAGAGTCTGAACCAGTTTCTGACACTGAGTAGTTTTCCCAGCTTTGTCGACTCCCTCCAGCACGATGAGCGCTCCTCTCTTACAGGCCATCACTGTATTACTGTAGCAGCGCTGTCCGGGAGATAAACCTCACTACACAGCGGGCATGGATCTATTATTCTATAGGCATGAGAGCGGGAGCACCATTATCACAGTTTACCCGCCTTTTAAAATCGCAGATGTCAACAAGGGGGTACGAAGACGCACTTCTTCTTAGATGCATTACCGCCACCATCTGGACTGGAGTGTGGAACAGAAGATTGTGCAGAAACAAAATAGAACTAAAAAAATAAATAAATAAAAATAAATAATAATAATAATGAAAACTCTAGATTCTTTTAACTAAATCAGTTTTTCTCAAAAACTGAATAATTTCACTGTATATATTATCTGCTTTATTCCCCAATAGACCTGACACTGAAAAGTCCTGATGTTTTGCCTTCCTTAGTGTCTGAAAAAGGTGATTCCTCTGGATAGTGTAATTACTGCAGTGTATCAGTACGTGTTCAACAGTTTCTGGCTGGTTACCGTGTGTACATTTCCCAGTTGGGTGTTTGCCTATTCGATATAATGTTTGATTAAGACCTGTATGTCCGATTCTTAGTCGAGTGATGATATTTTCTTCCCTTCTTTTCCAGCCCACCTTTCTCCCTGCTCCAACATGTTTCTGTATATTCTACATTTGCCTTCCAGTTTCCTGCTCATCCCAATACTCCTGCCATACTTTTTGTGCATAGTTCTTGATGAATGGTTTAGCCTCAGCTTTACTTAATGGAATTTGTAATTCTATATTCTTAATTCTTAGTGTTTGTTTGGCCAGAATGTCTACCTGCTCATTTCCTTCCACACCAACATGAGCAGGAACCCATATGAATCGTGTACCTGTGCCTTTTATTTCCATCCTATACATAATAAGAAATATTTCATTAATTAAATCCGTTCTGACTGATGATCTACCAGATCCTATGCTTGTGAGTGCTGAAAAACTGTCAGATGCAATAACGGTGTTTTTTATTTCCCTCTCCTCTATCCACTGCAGGGCCAATAATATTGCCAATATTTCTGTAGTATATACTGACACATAATTTGATACTCGTTTCTTGATGTAGGTCTCACTCACCGGGATATAAACTGCTGCACCTGCACACCCTGTCTCAGGATCTTAGGAGCCGTCTGTAAATAAGAACACGGAGTCTGAGAAGTGCTGATCCAAATAATTCTGGACTATGCGCCATGCTGGAATTTTATTTGACTTCTCCTTCAATTCCTGCTGTATATTGAGGTCAACATTTGGTAAGGGGAATAACCAGGGAGGAATGGAGGAAACTGAAACTGTAGAGCAATATTGGAATTGACATAACCCTATGTTTTCTGCCTTTGCATCACCTACCCACCCAAAGCTTATGTTCCCAGCAGTCTGTCAAAACACTTTTGGTAGGGTGAGTTTCATAATGCCCCTGGAGATTAACCCAGTATGCCAGCATTAATTTTATTCTTCTAATCCGTAGGGGCATTTCTCCCACTTCCACTTGCATTGCTGATACCGGAGATGTTCTGAATGATCCACTAATGATTCTCAAAGCCTGAGCTTGCAGTACATCTAATTTCTTGAGGTTTGATTCTGCTGCTGACATGTAAGCTACACACCCATAGTCAAGGACAGATCTCATGAGAGCCCAGTATATATTTTGTAAAGATGCTCTACTTGCTCCCCACTCCTGTCCTGTCAAACAACGCAGTATATTGATGACTTTTTTTACATTTGCTCCTGATTTTATCTAAATGAATGTTCCATGTGAGCTTTTCATCAAACCAAATCCCCAGAAATCTAACAGCTTTGACTTGCTCCAGAGGTTGATCATACAGTTTTAGGGAAATGGGTGCGATTTTACGCCGTTTTAAGAAACAAATAACTTGTGTTTTTGCTACTGATAACTTGAATCCCCATTTGTTTGCCCATTTCTCCACCTCAGCTATTGCAGCTTGCATTTTCTTATTAACAAATGATACATTGCGGCCTTTTATCCAAAGAGCTCCGTCATCCGCGTACATAGACTTTCCTATATTTTGCTCAACCTGAGAAAATATATCATTGATCATTATATTGAATAATAACGGACTACAGACACTACCTTGTGGAGTTCCATTATCCACTGTATATACATTTGAATATTCTGAATCTACTCTTACCTGTATTTTCCTGTCAAATAAAAAGTCCTTCACCCAATTATATGCTCTACCACCAATTCCCAATGAATTCAATTTAATGAGTAACCCTTCTTTCCAGAGCATATCATATGCTTTTTCCACATCAAAGAAGACAGCTAATACTACTTCTTTGTTGGTCTGTGCTTTCCTGATGTCTGACTCTAAGCATAAGACAGAGTCCATAGTATTGCGACCCCTACGGAACCCACGTTGATGTGGAGATAAAAGAGCTTTACTTTCCAGGAAATAGGTTAATCTCTCTGTAACCATTCGTTCCATAATTTTGCATAAATGAGAGGTTAGGGCAATAGGTCTGTAACTATATGGATCTGATGGGTCTTTCCCTGGTTTTAGAATAGGCACTATTATCTCTTTTTTCTCTAATATTTTTGATTTCTCCAATAAAACTCTATTTCTACAGCGCCTGGCCTCATCTGTTAGGTTGTCGGAGCTGTGAACTTTCCTGAATGTTTGCGCCAGAAGTTCAGCCTTTTCTAGGTTGCTGACAGCCATTTTATCCCCATTATTCATCACTGGTAATTTATAACTCCTTCTGATCCCACCCATTCTCCTGATCATGCCCCAGACATCTGAAATCTGTACTTCTCTTCCTATACTGCTACAATATTGGCTCCAAAATGTGCGTTTTTGGGTTCTTATTGTTTTCCTTACTATTGCCTGTGCCCTTTTATACTGGATCAAAGCAGGAGAACCCTTATCACAGTTTACCCGCCTTTTAATGAAGCAGATGTCAACAAGGAAGTACGATGACGCACTTCCTGTTCCGGTTGTTGTTTTGAAATAAAAGAGCAGACACACTTCTTCATGACTTCTTCACACAGCTACTCCAGAATGATAATGTAAGTCGGGAATATTATATAAAAAATGATTAAATGAATAAAAAATTAAAATAACTTAATTTATTCACTGTATTTCCCAGATTATTGTTCCCGATTTGATTCTAGAATGTGGCCATCAAGTTGCGAAAACTCTCGCGTGATTTGCGGCTCAATGCATAAACCCAAACATCTCGGCCTATTTAGAGTCATTTTAGTTTGACCTCTCTCACCTTATTTTTTAGCAAGTATTTAAAGGGCAAGATTCAAACCTTTTTTTTCCAAGGTATATTTTCAACAATAGCCCTGTTGACATACACAACATACAACTTGCGATGTCTTTACTTTTCTTGTTGTTCTGATAGCAGAATGAAAAGCACATCATCATTCAACAACTACAGCTCCTACAAAGCTCGCTATAGACCCTTTATGTGTTGACGTCATGATTACGTCACGGTGTTAGCTGGAGGCAAACACTAGCAGTGGGCTAAAGGTACACATCAATAATGTCCTCTTGCTGTGTTGTTGGGTGCCAGAATCCAGATATCACATACATCTGAGATGACAAACTGTGATTCGAGGCTCTAACAAGCTTCAGTATTGACGTCAGCTAGTAAAGAGGGCAGGATATGGTCTCTCTTTACGTGGGAAATGTGTCTAATATACCAATGAAGAATGGAATACTATCATCGCGTGTTTACATTAGACTGACTGCTGCTGACAACAGGTACTATAGCATTATGCAGAGAAGTCCACTGTTCCCATTCAAGTAGTGATTGAGCCACACAAGACAAGTACTGAGAATAATGGTTTATTTATTACAGTCTCTTTCTTGATTATCTTCACAGCATCCAACAGCAACATGTTACACTTTGCTCTTGTGGCAGTGTTTCAGAGCGTCTTTCAGGGCTGCCAACACCATGTCAACGTTGGCCATGCTGCTGTTACATCCCATCAGTCCAACACGCAGCACCTAAAAAGACCAAGAGCGACAGGGATTTAGGCCATATAGGACTAAGTGACTTGGAAGGCATCGTCTATGCAAGTAGAAACAAAATTATATGCAAAGTAATAGACAGATTTTTTTTCTCTTACCAAGCCAACTGATGGTCCAAGCCCTCCAGAAATCTCTAAATTATGTGTTTTCATGATGTAGGTTGTGATCTCTTTCCAGTCGTATCCATGAGGAGCAACAATAGTGTTAACCGTAGGGAGTCTTGCTTTCTGTAATAACCATTTATCAGATATGATGAATTTTGTCTCACTTTAGAATTTTTATATTACGATCATTATTCTGTCTAGATTCCACCACAGGTTATAATAAAAATGAAATATTAGGGCTGAAACTTGAAAACTCACTTTTTCTTTGACAAAAAGTTTGAGTCCCATGTTCTCTAGGCCGGTGTGGAAATACTCTGCCACTTTGTGATGTCTTTCCCATGAATTCTCCAGACCCTAGCAGAAAAAGGCATAAAAGCAGACATTATAGAATAGCTGACGCATTACCCATATTTTCATTTTGTACATATTAATCTTCAGGGTTTAGTACACATGCCAACAGTCTACTGCCTTGCTTGCAGCTCTGTGAGGCTGTTCTTAGCCACAGTGGTGCTTTGAGCTAAATGTTAGCGCTATGCTAACATGCTCACAATGCCAACGCTACCATGCTGATGTTAAGCAGGTGTAAAGTTGACCATGTCCACCATCTTACTGTACAATAACCATACTAACATACTATTAAGTATACCAGAAACAGATTTAGTATGTCCCAATACATACAGAAGTCAAATGCAGTATGCCTAGCAGGATGTCCTACTACATCCGGTCACATTTTGCAGTATGCAAGAGAGGGTCAAAGTTCAAGGCACAATGTTATGACAAAGTATTAGCCTGTGTCCCAATTGTATGCATACTGGATGCAGTATGCATACTTCTCCATACTGCAACAGTACGTACTTTGTAAGGGGAGCTTACTAAAAGTAAAAAGAAAAAGTATGCGATTTGGAACGTAGCCTTATTTTAGCATGCTAACTTTTAACTCAAAGTACAGCTGAGAAATTAACTAATCGCATGATTGTCCATAATTAATCACAATTAATTGCACAGTTTTTCCAAATGTACCTACCCTGTAAAGGGAGATGTGTCTTAGTTCTTAATACTCATCAACATGGGAGTGGGCAAATATGCTTTCTTTATGCAAATATTTGTATATATTTATTATTGTAAATCAATTAACAACACAAAACAAAGACAGATATTGTCCAGAAACCCTCACAGGTACTGCATTTAGCATAAAAAATAGGCTCAAATCATAACATGGCAAACTGCAGCCCAACAGGTAACAACAGCTGTCAGTGTGTCAGTGTGCTGACTTGACTATGACTTGCCCTAAACTGCATGTGATTAGAAAAAAGTGGACATGTGTGTAATGGGGAGACTCATGGGTACCCATAGAACCCATTTTCATTCACATATCTTGAGGTCAAAGGTCAAGGGACCCCTTTTAAAAATGGTCATTTCCAGTTCCAGTCCCTTTGCAACAAGATATGACATGGCTGGTACCACGAGTCATATGATACCAGTATCTTCACTTTAGCTTTAAAACTGAGCCCGCTACGACCTCTAAAAGATCGAATTGCGTTAATGCGTTATTATTAAACAGCCCTAATTCTAACACATCCCACCTCTTCAACAAGGACAGCCAGGCTCTCCCTCAGGGAGTAAAAAGCAGTGACTGGACCTGTGTGGTGATATCTATAGAGAGGAAATGGAAAAGACAGAGCAACATTCAGAAATTGTGCAAGTATGGCTGAAACTGAGAGTACAGTTTGAAATCTAATCAGTTCCTGTCTGCAGGAAATAAAAAGAAGTCTTACACTCTTGCTGGCTTGCCATCACATCCCCAGTAGTTTGCGAGCCAACTCAAATCCAAGAAGAATGACACCGGCTTTGTCCTCCGGTTGAATATTTTCTGGCTGTGGACAGATTAAACATTAGATACACAATGCATATATTGTAAACTAAACTTGTATACACATTTCTCACCATGCTTTTTCACTGAAGGAGATGGGTGCTGTACCCGGAGGAGCATTCAGAACCTTTTGGGAGCCTGTGTATAGGATGTCTATACCTGCAAATACAAACATCACCAAAAAAATCTATATTATTTGGTGTCATCAACACAGCTAATGGTTTCATCAGCTGCTCCAGAGAGACTTGAAATCAATCAGGATTTAATACTAAACCTTGCTGGTCCATGTACAGAGGGGTTCCTCCCATTGACGCCACAGAGTCGACAAGAAACAAGCAGTTATACCTGTAGACACGAGTCATAACACAGGTATTATCTGCTCTTATCATTACAGATGTGATGATGACAGAGGAGTGCGCGCTGCATCTTACTTATGGCATAGCTGTCCGATGCCATCTAAAGGATGCAAGACTCCTGTGGATGATTCTCCGTGTGCAAGGAAGAACACCACCGGCCGGTGTTTTGATAAGGCCTGTGATGACACAACGGTATGATCACACAGACTGTAGCTTTGACAGGATTTATTTGAATAACCTGATAACTTGAGAGTCAGAGTGATACCTGCTCAATTTCTGCATTAGTGAAGAAACCACCAGGGGGCGCCACAATGGTATTTACTCTGGCACCTGTTGGGTTAACACACATGATATTCTGTGGTTGAATCACTTTTATTCCATCGATTACTGCTGATTTTAAAGAGGACCTATTATGCTTATTTTCAGGTGCATACTTGTATTTGGGGTTTCTACTAGAACATGTTTACATGCTTTAATGTTCAAAAAACGCTTTACTTTTCTCATCACGGCTATGCTGCAGCTCCTCTTTTCACCTTCTGTCTGAAACGTTCTGTTTGAGCTCCTCCCCCCTCCTGAAAAGCCCAGTCTGCTCTGATTGGTCAGCTGGCCCACTGTTATGATTGATCAATTGAATCAAACTCTTCGGACTCCGTTCCAGCTCAGTTCTAACTAGCTCTGTTTGAGGGTGTGCCAAACTAGCCGCTAGGCAGGTATTATGCAAATGTGTTACTTGGTGACATCACCACGTTACAGAAGAAAAGGCTGGACTTCAAGCGAGGCGTTTCAGGCAGTTCAGGAGCAGTGTTTCTGTGGAGGAACTCCCTTTGGCGTAGGACTTTGTAACTTTGCAGACCTTTTACATGCACAAAAAACTATTTAACACACTAAAGGAAAGGGAAAAAGCACAATAGCATAATTGGTCCTCTTTAAAGGATAAGTGATGATATTATGTATTTATTGTTATTGTCAACAAATCCCATGAAAATGAGCCACACCATTACACTAGGTGACATGTTCCTTCATTATGATGAACATGGGCACTGTAGTTTATTTTGATTCGATCCCACATACATTGTCCTGCTGCTGTAAATACTAGCGCACCAAATGTGTATTCATCCGCATCTGAAAATAGTCCCCAACAAATGCACCGTTTATTCCTGTTTAGGTGTTATTTGCTAAAAAACTACAGTGCCCAGCTCTTTTGGAACATGACTGAGCCTTTTTCAAACTATGTAATTGGGATCTATTTTTTAAGATTCACACCTTCAGAAGGAACCAAAGAACAGGACAGGGAAGTCAGAACATATTGAGAGGTGAACTCAAGCATTGTGAGTTTTGGTCTTTTCGTAGGATTTGTTGACAGAAAATTCTAGAATGCGACTAGCCTTACCGATCCTCCCAGCCATGTCTGCTGCTCGCTCTCCCCATATGCCGTTGACTGCAGTCAGTACACCCTCCCCGGCCTCCACCGCGTTGAAGAGTGCACACTCCATAGCAGTGTGGCCGGTGCCGCTCACAGCTAAAGTCATGTTGTTCTGAGTCTGGAACATGTACTGGATTCCACTTTTGATGTCATTCATTATCTATAACATAAAACGAGCAAACGTTGGTGAAAAAGGAAGTTTAAATAGAAATATATTTTCTATACAATACTACCCTATTGCCTTCAATGAGTGGCAGACTGAGAGAGGTCTAACACAGGTTAGCCGCAACCCTTTCAATGAAAATGAATCAGCAACATTTCTGGTAATTGAGTCATTTTTAAGAAAAATGCCACAAATTCACCGGCTCCAGCTTCTCGGATATGACTAGTTCCTGGTTTCCTTATAATCTTCTATGATAATAAACAGAATACATTTGGGTTTTGGATTGTTGCTCGGACAAAACAAGACAAGAATCCGATTTATATGCCAAGTACGTACATACATACAAGGAATATGACTCCGGTTTTATGCATCTCTAAATGTACTTGTAAAAAAACACAGCTAGGGACAAGGACAACAAAGCTTGAAAAATAAAATTAACAAATAAACCGGACTGTTAATGTAAATAAAATAAAATAAAATAGGTGTATATATAAATATATCTATAAAAAGATTGACCAACAATAAAATGAGAAATGGAATAAAACATCAATATACAAGTCAAGTGTTCTGTAAGTTGTAAACAATACAAATGGTACAAAGGAATAAATACTGTATGGATATACCAGTACATGGACTGGATGATTATGTACATGTAAAGATGTCTATATACTGTCTGTACAGTGAATAGGATTTGCATTGACAGTGACAGATGATGAAAATGTGCTTTAGAGTAAATTATAATCTATAAGCAGCGGATATTAAAACACATAGACAACAACACAAGCACACATACACAGTTTGTCGAATAAAGACTTTTAACCATATGGCATGGCTTGGCTGCAGTTTAGCAGTTTCCAGTAGTGGAAGATGTACTTTGATCCTTTACTTGAGTAAAAGCATTAATAACTCAGTGTGGAAATATTCAAAAGTAAAAGTCTGGCATTTAAAATGTACTTAAGTAAAAGTAAGTATTGTCAGCAAAATATACTTTATTATATATAGTATTAAAAATAGTATTCATTATGCAGAATCACCCCTTTAATAGTGTTATATTATTATATAATATATGGTACATGCTACATTTTTCAAACAGTGATTGCTTTTCTGTACACAGTGGAGATGTTGCAAACCACTGTGAAATGTACAATGTTTTTTTGTTTTTTTAATATATCTCAACTGAGCAGGGTAATTGAGAATATAATCATCCCCACACTCCCCCATTATGATGTAGACTGTGTAAATAGTTCTTCACTGTTTGGGGTATACAGCAGTCTGCTCATAAAAGTTAATGTTTTCTTCTTATGCCTTCCTTCTTCCTTGATAGGCTACATCCTTGAGTTACCTGGAATATCTCTGGATGCATGTGTCCGATGACGGGATTGGCCCCGGCCTCCAAGATCCGTGGAGGAACATTGGAAGGTCCTGGTCCAAACATGTGACGATGAGGAACCGCCAGAGGTTTCTGCAGGCATTTTGGTGGGGGCACAGAGAAGGACGACATGTTCCCAGCAGCGTGACAAGCACAGTAAAACCACAAACAGCCGTGGAAGCAGGTGAAGTAAAGCCTGAGCTGAGCACACCCCTCTGTCTGACCAGTGAGCTCCTCAGTTCTACAGGTCAGCAGTCTGTCACAACACTGTCTGCTTTTATCTCTGGCTTCTTCTGTCAACAAACGTGTTCACTTCTGTGCACAATGAGCAATGAGTAGCTGGATGCTTTTCCCATTTTAAAGATAAGGAAGTCACCCAACATGTCCCCCTCTAATGTTAATCATTGACTCTCCAGAGCATCAGGCTTAACTATTACACCGTGATGGCTAAAGAACTGTGCTCAAGCTTTGAGGAGGCTGGTATAATGTATATCTACAGGATTGATTTGTGATGCTCCACAACTCCAACTCCAATGAAAGTAAGCTTTTATTCAAATCTGAAGTTACGGCCCCGAATCATATGTCACATCTCACTTATCTACATTAGAAGCCAAAGATGGAACTTGTTTTCTTTGTGCCATTGAGGTTTGCAGATGCAAATATTTTCAGAAAACCGATTGTGTGGGCTGTGTAATTTGGAAGAAGTGGAAAGCGAATCCTATTTTTCTTTTTTTGCATTGCACACACTGTGATGAGTGTGTCAATTTTCCATGAAAATGTGTGACAAAAGCCCCAAATATTCTGGTTTACAGATGATCAAAACTTGGAATAAATGTATTGTGTTAAAATATGTTAACTTTGTCGCATAGGCCTTAAAAAGAAGGCATTATTTAATTAGTATTTATTTATTTTCTATTTCACTATTTTGATTGATAATTGGCCTTTAAAGGGATTGTGTGGGTGTTATGAAGTGGTTTTGTATGAGGTACTCATCCATAGTCGATGTGTTACTTACAGTAGATGACAGTTGGCACGCCCCCAATTAGGAGAAGCGGACAGGAGTACTGACACCGGAGCAAAGCAACACAGTGCTGTGGACGGTGACGGCAGAAAAAACATATTTAAGCTCCCTAAAAGCAAGGCTCACCTAAAAAAATGTATATCTATTATATATATTTAAGTGTACGCTATATTTAGACTATTTTCCGACGGCGAACTGAACTGAAAGTGAAACGTATCTATACTGTTTTGGTTATCTGAGCCTGCTGGCTTTTGGAGAGAGCATTTATGAGTTTCACTTCCAGTTCAGTTCCCCGTCAGAAAGGAGAAGGAAAGGGCTGTCTGACGGCAAGATAAAGCACTGAAAATATTCTAAATATAGCGTACACTAAGGCGGGCACGCCGACCCTCATCTACTGTAGGTAATACACTGACTATGGATAAGTACCTCATGCAACCCCACTTCAAAACACCCAAACTATCCCTTTAAATCAAAATTCTGACACTATTATTATGAGGTTATATAAAAAAGTGTTGACTATCTGTTAAACCAGCAAGTGTTCCCAGTTATATAATTGTGATGTAGATAATAAAATGTAATGGTGTGCGAGAGATGAAGAAAACAACATGGTGCACTCTTAACAGATCCAGACAACACAATAACTCCGATATGTTGAGGTTTATTACGGCTTGTTGTTTTGATGCTTCACAGCTGGGCTTGACTCGTCCTCTGAGGGATGAGGAGATGCTTCCCCAGAGGCTCGGGGCTGAAGGAGCCTTCTCTGTACACCAGCAGCCCCCTGACTATGGTGGCACACACCACTCCTTGCAGTGTGAGGCCGAGGTAGGGAGTTATCTACACGCACACGCACACATACACACACATACATACACACACACACACACACACACGATCATAAGCTCAGTCATATAGAAAACGTGCTTCTTACATAATTTGTTCACTTAACGTGGTTTACCTTGTTTTTATGATGTATGCTTGCTTCTTTAATCTGTGAAGCATGACAAAAAAAGAATATATAATATAAAGCTTTTCTTTGTCCTAAATATATAAACAGTAGGGCTGTCAAAGTTAACGCAATAACACAACTTGCGATTTTCTTTTTAAAGCCAGATTGAAGATACTGCTATCATTTGAAACTAGAAAAACCTAAGGAACCCATTGGTACCAACCATGTCATAGTAACTTGTCGTGAAGGAGGTTAAATAACGCTCCAAACTTGCGCTACATTTTAGTAAGGAAAAACTGGCATGGCCATTTTCAAAGGGGTCCCTTGACCTCTGACCTCAAGATATGTGAATGAAAATGGGTTCTATGGGTACCTACGAGTCTCCCCTTTAAAGACATGCCCACTTTATGATAATCACATGCAGTTTGGGGCAAGTCATAGTCAAGTCAGCACACTGACACACTGACAGCTGTTGTTGCCTGTTGGGCTGCAGTTTGCCATGTTATGATTTGAGCATTATCTACATACATTTACATAAAGCAAGCATATTTGTCCACTCCCATGTTGATAAGAGTATTAAATACTTGACAAATCTCCCTTTAAGGTACATTTTGAACAGATGAAAAATGTGTGATTCATTTGCAATTAATCTCGATTAAATATTTTAATCGATTGACAGCCTTATAAAAAAAGACTAGGGTGTTTATTAATGCTATGGATTCTTTATACTGACTTCAAATTCTCTCTCTGGGTCCCATATGACCAAGTCGGCATCATAGCCGGGGGCGAGGCTGCCCTTCTGGTTGTCAAGGCGACTCAGCTGGGCTGTTTTCTGGCTGAGGAGTCTCACCACGTCAGACAGCTGGAAGCCTCTCTTACTGGCTGAACTCCAGAACAGAGGCAAACCTGCAAATGGTTAAAAAATGATTTTATGAATTGCCATAATTCTTTAACATTGTTGGTCAGACTCTTCCAGGGGTCAGACTTTGACCACCCTCTCACAGTAAATGATTGTTCTGTCCTCTAAACTGGCACTCGGCTCTTGTTTACCTCCCTGTGAACTTTGCCCAGTCTGGGTGATTGTCAGAGGGATTATGGGTGGGAGGAGGGGAGGGAGGGAACATCTAATCCCCCCTAAAAGAAAATGTGCATATAAATTCCCCGTAATATTGCACAGACCAGGGTTTTAAGTGGTGAATTTTAGCCAGTGTCTCCTTCGGCTAAACAGCAGAGAGGATTTGTCATGTAGAGACAAATCCTGGAGCGGATCCATAGACAGCGAATAATGTGAGAAGAGCTGCCGTGACTCTGTGACAGCAGCCAAAATGTTCCAGTGATGCTGGTGGCGTTGGTGCATTATCCGATTCACAGCTCAGAGCGCTGTGTTCAGATATTAAAATACTCATTGGAATGTAAATTCACAAACAAAATCTGAACAGTAAGCGGTAGAGTATGTAAATGTCACCTGACATCTTTCAAATCACTCCCCAGTAAAATGAATGAATTGGTGCACTGATTACAGATTCAATGAAGATGGGATACTGATGAGACAATGACCTTTGACACAAAGCATGATGATGTCACATTAAACATGTACTCCCAGGGGTTAGGTAAGTAAAAATGTAAGTGATTAAAATAAAAAAAGTTAAGTTTAACCATCGCTGAGCATTTGCAGCTGTAACATTGGCTGTTAACAAGATAAACCAGCCAAAAGCAAACTTTTTCCTTGGCTGAATCTACTTTGCGAGTGCAACTTGGTGTATTATTGCCTTATAACGTTGCTATGGCGAACATGTCTGCAAACATTTGCCTATTTACACCCCATCCAGCGCACCTTGCCTTCAGGGCTTTCTGGCAGAAAGGCTTTATTTTAACCCCAAACATGATCTTTACGTGACCAAGTAGGTTTGTTGCCGAAACCTAAGGACATTTCTGTCAGAAAGGGCCGTCTGGTAGATAACCCCAAAGGCAAATTCTCCCATGTGCCCAAACAGCACACATTAAAGGTGCGATGTGTGAGATCTGGCCAGAACTTTAGTGTAAAACATTCAAAAAAAGAACTAACGTTAAAAATACATCTCTGTATTGTGTTGCAGAGATATCTACTTAAGTAAGCATGCTAACCAGCTAGCCCCGGCCCATCCTGTCTTGTAATACCACTTGTACCCATAGACTGTATATAAGAATGCCACCCATTGGTTTGTGGAATGCCACTTTGAAGCCTCAAGTTCAGCATTTTGGCAGTCCCCATCTTTGTTTTTGGCCGTCACCATCTTGGTTATTTGCAAACAAAAGTGACAGGAGAGGGTGGAGATAAGTACAACAACGCTGATCAAGACATTTTTAGGCGATCAAAAAGGTTATAATTAACTTTGATGAACTGAAAACACACTGTGAAAGGGTTAATGTTCTACGACAAAAACACTGACAACTCCCAGACCTGGCTGTTGTAGCTGGAAATGGTTGATGAGAGCTGAGTGAACCAAAATGGTGAAGTTGTGGTCTGTAAAACCAAAACAATGAGCTGAAAGAGGGCTAAAACGCTCTGAACAGCTGAAGAGAATTCATATTACACATAGTCATTTAACCAGTGGGCAACCTCCGAATCTGAGAAGTGAGGCCAATGGGGAAGTGCTTTAAACTTGCATTCTTTCTAATAGCCAACAGGGGGCGACTCCTCTGGTTGCAGAAACAAGTCTGATTGTATAGAAGTCTATGAGAAAATGAGCCTACTTCTTACTTGATTTATTACCTCAGTAAACATAGTAAACATGAGTTTATGGTCTCAATCGCTAGTTTCAAGTCTTCTTCAATACAGCATGATGTTCATTTAGTAAATTATGGTCCTATTTAGAGTCAAATAGACCATAAAGCAGGGTATGCTTTAGGGCGTGGCTACTTTGTGATTGACGGGTTGCTACCACGATGTTGTCCGGTCTGGGAGTTGTCTGTGTTTTCGTCATAGAGCTTTAACCCTTTCACAGTGTGTTTTCAGTTCATGAAAGTTAATTGTAACATTTTCGGTTGCCTAAAAATGTTATCTTATTCAGCGTACGGTCATACTTAGCTCCACCCTCTCGTGTCACTTCTGGTTGCAAAAAAACAATATAGCGACGGTCAAACACCAAGATGGTGGCCTGCCAAAATGGCAGTCCATGAACCAATGGGTAACGTCACGGGACTACGTCCACTTCATATATACACCTTTTAATATATATATATATGTATATATATATATACCTTTAATTTTTATTTACATTGACTTGTCAAAAATGTTGGCTACGTTGCCATTTTGGCATCATTTTGTTGACACTTTTTTTGTTGGTCTTTCCACCAAGTGAGAGATATCGTACGGTAGCCATCAGGTCTGCATATCTCCCACTCATAATAACAACCTCTGGGCTGTTGTCAATGTTTTTATTCCATTTAGCTGCTTGTATTTACGGTCTCCAAGATATGACATGAACGCGGCATTGTGGTAACACTTCCAGTCAGTGATCATAGTTTTTACAATGAACTCTGGGATCTTTCGGTCACCATATGCTATAGTTACCAAATTGTAGAGAGGAAATCCCCCCCCAAGCCTCAGTGAAGTCTCCATCATCCAGTTTCTTCAGATCAGGGGTGCAGGGGGAATGATCCGACACCACCATGTCAATCTGCCCGGCTTTCAGCGCGGACCATAACTGCTCCTGTGGGGACAAAAACAATCATCTAGTAGTAAGCAAAGAATAATAAAGCAAGTGCAGCCCAGTTTTATGTTGAGGCTCACACTGAAAATAGTCAAATTCATCCTCTTCTGTTTACCTGGTTAACAGATCCTCTGATGGGGGGGCAGCACTTGAATTGAGTGGCCCCAGCAGGTATGTTCTCTGCACACAGGCTGAGGTAGTGGTGGGTAGTCTCCACTGTCAAGGGGGCTCCGGCCTGCCGCGCTTCCTGGATCAGTTTCAATGGCTTTGCGGAGGACAAGTGAACTATATGGCACCGCACCCTGGAGCAGAGAGGGTTTTTGGCATTAATGCTAAAATTACAACTAAATGCTATCCAGAATGATGATATCATGATTATTTGTCACCAGGCTGATGTTCTTACTGGTACTGGAGGCAAAGTTCCGTGACAGTGCGAATTGCTTCTACCTCCATGACATCTGGTCTGGACTGCAGAAAGGTGGAGTACTGACAAGGGTCTAACATGGGAGGTGGTGTAGGCAGGGGAGTTTAAACAAACCATAGCAGGGCAGAACATCAGTATGATATCAACACTGTTATTATGAACCTTGATGTATGGATCAGCAGATATGTTACTATTTATTGGTCCTAAAAGTTAAAGAGGACATATCATGCTAATTTTCGGATTCATATTTGTATTTTGGGTTTCTACTAGAACAGTGGTTCCCAAAATATTTTCCTCTAAGAAAAGCTCAGTCTTTTTGTATTAAATCAACTTTCTTTAATGAATATGACGTCAGTTTTGTCAACATAAAGTGATAACGTCTTGACGGATTTGCCGAACAAATGCAAGTACATAATCTTTTTTTGTAACGACTTGATTCATTTACTATAAAAAATTTAACCTTTATTTAACCAGGAGTAAAAACTCATTGTGATTGAAAATCTCTTTTCCAAGAGTAATAGAGTTAGATCTGAAATACACCTTTTGTTATTGTGGTTAAATAAATGTAATTGAAGGTGTTGTTAGATTACTTAGACCGCCCCGTTAATACAGGTGCGTGCCTCCCTTTGTGTGCGGCAAGTGGAGAGTAAATAGGTTTTTGACCGCAGTGAAAATGTTGTTTTTGAAAGGCTAAACACCAACAAATATGGATTGAAGCAGAATATTTCATTAGATAAAAACATGTTGTGAATTTTGTAAATGATTAGATATCTGTTATAGGAAATGTTTGGATCACACAAGTCAGAAACAGTCCTACGCAGCCACCACAGGAATAATTTTACTAATAATATTAGCCTGATCTTTATCTGCAACTGTGCAGAAATACTGGGTTTAAACAGAATGTGGCCTACTAAGTAGCAGAAAATATATTTTAAATAGTTTTATATACAGACTTTTTTTTATAAATTATCCAGTAAGTGTGTTATTATGATTTTAGTTATACACGTGCAAATCTAATTTTGACGACCTCAGCAGCAAGTCCTGGCGCATCCCCCTGTGATCTTTGACCCCAGGTTAGGAACCACTGTTATAGAACACGTTTACATGCTTTAATGTTCAAAATACATATTATTTTTCTCGTACCGTCTGTCTGAATATACCTGTATTCACCCTCTGTCTGAAACGCTCCATTTTAGCGCCTGTCTCTTTAAGCACCTATCCCGAAAAAGCCCAGTCTGCTCTGATTGGCTCGTGAGAAAAATATGGCGCTCCTTTGCAAAGGTAGTTCTCAAGCCGTGGGGGATATACTCTAATGAGGCTGTATGTGACATAGGAAGAGGAGCCAAACCTGAATAGCTCGTTTAATCACGTTTTCTGCTCTAGGCAGCTCACAAAAAACTGACTGGGTTGTCTTATTTCACAGTTTGTGGGTTGGTAGGTACTCCAGATACCCAGCTGTATGTGCACAAGCACTGGAAAAGTGAGTTTTCATGGTACATCCCCTTTAAGTAGTACCGTTTTCTGATCTCGTTTGACTATTCTAGCTTGTTGCACTGCAAAAAATCCCAATCTGGACAAATGTGTAGTGGATTTTCTTAAAGGGTCCATTACGTAACGGCGACTGGGACAGATAGAATAGGATACGGCGCAGATAGATGATACAGTATGTTGTACACTGTAAAATGATTGTTACCGCCATTCTCCTCTGTTGTCTGCTGAACATCCATCTCTGCATGAAACTAAAGGAGAAAAAGCAGAAGGTGTTTCAGTTACATTACCGTACTTTATTTGGACATGTTATGGAAGATGCTGCAGGTGGTGAGTTACCAGCAGGACACTTCCTGTGCCTTGCAGCTGCTTCATGGCTGCGTGTAGATCACAGTCAGTCACATGGGGAAACTCCTCCACCCCACTATGGATGAGGAAACACTTAAAGCCAGCCACTCCCGCCTCGATCATGGGCCGAAGTTCTAGCTATAAAGAGACATCCGGCGTTTGTGTTTGGTCGTGATTCAGCACAGTCTGGCTGAGAATGTGTTCATTGTTGTCCGAGCTTTTCCACTGTACCTGATTGCCAGGGATCACACCTCCCCAGAAAGCTGTGTCCACGAAACACTTCCCTGACGCCTCCCGCATCTTCTCGCGAAAATTGCCAAGTGTGGTAGTTGGAGGGATGCTGTTTCTGTGGGAATTTTAAAGGGGAGCTATTATGCTTATTTTAACGTGCATGCTTGTATTTTGGGTTTCTACTAGGACACGTTTACATGCATTAATATTCAAGAAATGCTTTACCCTATTCATACTGGCTGTGCTGCAGCACCTCTTTTCACCCTCTGTCTGAAACGCTCTGTTTGAGCTCCTCCCCCCTCCTGAAAAGCCCGGTCTGCTCTGGTTGGTCAGCTGGCCCACCAGTGTGATTGGTCAACCGAACCAAACTCTTTAGACTCCGCTCCAGCTCTGCTCTTACTAGCTTTGTTTGAGGGCGTGCCAAATTAGCTGCTAGGTAGGTGTTGCCTAGCATGCATATGTGTTACTTGATGACATCACCACGTTACAGAAGAAAAGGCAGGACTTCAAGCAAGGCGTTTCAGGCAGTTCAGGAGCAATGTTTCTGTGGGGGAGAGTAATTCCCTTTGGCGTGGACTTTGGGCTTTGTAACTTTGCGGACCTTTTACATGCACAAAAAAACTATATAACGCACTAAAGGAAAGAGAAAAATCACAAAAGCATTATACAGTAGGTCCTCTTTAACAAAAAGAAAATTAAACAAAACTCGTCGCTGGCAACTTCAAATCTAATGTCCCCAAAATGTTATTTTCCTTGGCCCCATTTGTCAAAACCACTACTATATACTGTAACTATCAACATAAAACCACTTAAAGCGGCATCTGCAAGATTTCACAGACCAATCAGATGCGAGCTGGAGCCTTGCCATCTCTGAGCAGCTGTCAATCACTCGCAAACTCTGAGTAAACGGTCAAACTATGCAGCGCTGATCAAATATGAATCAATATTCTGTTACTGTAATGCCTTTTTCTCTCCTCAAATGTTTTCTGGATCATCTTGTAGTGTACTGTTCAGCTGTAAAATGAGAAGGTTTGTGACCCGGCAGCCATGTTGAGATCAGATGAGGAAATACCAAGCACCGCCCACCAGCCGGAGCAAACTTTCCATTTAATCTTTGGCCGAGGAAAAGAGTTATTTTGCAATCTGTTTACCCTCCACCGGTGACCTTGTAAAGTCACACTGGGTTTTGGTTGATTTTGGGAGGGGGTAACTTACAGCGGCATGTCCACAATGGTTGTCACCCCTCCAGCTGCAGCAGCCCTGGTGGCAGTCCAGAAACCCTCCCAGGAGGTGCGGCCTGGTTCATTCACATGAACGTGGCTATCTACAATGCCTGGCATCACCACACTGTCACCCACATCCAAAACCTGCCGTCACAGTTGGGTTACATACAGGAAGACACCATTGTTAAAGTGCAAATAGATTCTAAGAAGTTTTAAATCAATGCATATGACCTTATAAACACACAGACAGATATCTGTCATTGTCTATCTCCATATATCCATCCAAAAACTGAGACCAGTGAGAGCCAGCTTACCTCACAGGCAATATCATGAGAAAAGTCGCAGTCTGAGAGGATTTGATGGATCTTCCCGTCCTTTATTACGATGACAGCAGGACGGACTTGATCACCGAGAAGCACCCTTTGACTCCTCACAGCACCAACCGCTGATCCGAGCTCCATGTCTGTCTTTATTGAGAGGTAATGAGTACAATATGCTGTAACTCTGCTGCTTCTGCACAGTTTGGCAGGTCAGTGGCCTAATGCTGAGACCCCACCCCCTGCCAAAGTGTACAAAGGAGGAGCATTTGTGGACTTTTCCTGTCTGTGTGACATGGCTGAATTTCATATCCAACCATGCACAGCAAGGTAGGTGAGGAATGGTGAGGACAGGGTGATATGGCTGCAGTGTGGGGGAAGTTTTCAGAAACGCCAACAAATGGCATGTTTGACGTTTAATCCTGAACCTCAGCTTGTGACACTGTAATACAAAGTGTGTGGACAGCGTGGAACTCAAATGTGAAAACAAGAATTCTTTGCACTTGACTATCACAGATTATACTGTAGTCGGCACTGAAAGTGGGGGGGCTGAGGGTGCTGCAGCTAAGGAAAGGAAATTGAAGATATTTATATTATTAAAGGTGTTATTGATAACATTCAGCCACTAGATGTCGCATTCTCCCTCCCCCTTTCCATTGCATTTACTTCACAACAAGTCGTTGCCAGGCGCTTACCGTTAATCTGAGACATTTATCTGTTTTTTCCACATTAACTGATGAGTTGTACGTGATACCAACGTCGTTTTACTGCTGGCTCACGAGCCTTGTTAGAAGTGGGAATCAGATTTCTTCCACAGAGATAAACAAAACATTCACTTTGGACCCGCCAAAATCTTTAATTCACAAGCATAAATACATTTTTCAGTGAAAGCCATACTTTCATTCAGCACCTTTCTAAAGGCTGTGTGGATGTATTTTTATTTTTTTTTTAAATATTCGTCTACATAAAATGTTTTCAATATGACCTTTAAAATACTGTCTCATATGACTTCGCAGGGTGAATGCACACGGGTATAGAGTGGCTGTATCCTCACTGTCCTGTGTTATTATAAACTATAGTAACCTGGTTATGAGTCATCCATACACCTCCTCACTCCCTCTTCCTGTCCTCAGTTCTCATGCTCCGTGTTTTTTTTGACTTGTTACTGTGGCTGCTTCGACATACAGCATGGTGACGTTCAAGTTTGCTTTTCTAAAATCAGTGTTTTCCCTGCTATCATAGCGCGGTATTGCGCTGCGTAAAAGCGACGTGGAGAGCATCCGGACGAGCCGACGGAGGAGGAGGGTGAGAACGAGGGGGCTGTGATTTGTCGACACAATGTTCACCTCCTGCAAAAGCAGAACATAATATCACCGAAGAGAGCGAATCCGGGGCAGAACTGGTTGTTTACTAATGCGCGATGATAAAATCATGTTCAGTGTTCAGAATCTGCTCTTTTGATTTACTGAATATGAATTTGCAGGGCAAACACTGCCACCAGAATTAAATGTTCAAACGAAGGCTGTGATATGTGTAGATAATAAAATGGTAATTCAACTACAGAAAGTTTTGTCTTTAAGCTTTGTGGGCGTTATCTATAATAATGGTCCAAAATGATGTTAAAAACCTTCAAATGTTCTTGTCGTTAATAACTATTAAATATAAATTATACATTCAAATTAAAGCAAAACAAAATAGTATAAAGTCATTATATAGGCTGACTTTCTCTCAGCACCCCCAACCCTGACTTACTTCCAGCGTCCCAACATGTAATAGATCACAATGGGCCTCATGCAACAACATTTTGGTATCTGAACTTTCTCTTACTTGTGTTCGTACCGCGGGCTCGTGTGAGTGTTCCACGTCAGGTTCAGGAGACTCCCAACTTCAGATCATAAATGAGTTGCGGAAACATGACGCAACCTGTGCGTAAATGAGCGCGCGTTCATGAACATTGTGAATGAGCATAATTAACGCCCCAATGATACCATGTGAGGCTGGGCGTCCTGCCCCACTCATCTTTGCCAGTGTATCAGCACGCTCTCTAAACACACGCTCTCTTACTGACGCGCAGCCAGAAGAAGTCAGTGAGCCATGACGCGCCTGGTGACACCCCACGTTCACTTTATACAGAGACTAATTAACTTTCAATTAGGGCATAGTTGTTAAGTCTTAAAGTGGCAGTAGGTAGTATCTTTTTGGCATCATTGGGCAAAAATTCCATAATAACCTTTCAGGATATTATAATTCAAATGTAGCAACTTCTAAATCACTCGTACAGGCCACCTCAGAACCAATCTGTCGGTACGAGTTGTTCTGGCATGAGGCTCAGTGACTTACTTTTTATTCAAGAATCCACTTCATATGAGAATATGAAAAACATTGTTGTGCTTTGTTCGGTAGAGGTACCTCAAAAACTAAAGCACTTTTGAGGGTCTTCCCTCTATATAAGCCTACTGGGAAAATGTGTAAACAGTGTAAGTGAATACAACCAGAGCCATATGCAGGGTTTTAGACAGGGCCGGTTTAAGGCATAGGCCATACAGGCGGTCGCCTAGGACGCCAACTTCAAATGCTGGTGGGCGCCCCTGTAACTCTTGTTGTGAAATGGACTAAACATGTTTAAGCCAACAATATCAGGGACCATCCATCCATCCATCCATTATCCGTAACCCTTCACGTTCATGCTCACATTCACACCTACAGGCAATTTAGAGTATATCGGGGACCAATGGCTTATTTACTGTATATTATAATAGATTTATTATTTATTTTTATATAGAGAGTTATTTATGAAATAAAAATCTTAATTTTTGTCTTAAAACCATTGTGATGTCTGATGTGTGTTGTGGTTTACGGGCCTAATCCGAATTTCGCCTAGTGCACCAAAAGGGCTAGTCCAAAAAGTGAGGGGTTCAGGGAAAAATGTGATTCCCCTGATCTAAATATGAGCTTTTTTCAGAGAGCAAAAAGTGGATAACAACAGCTTTAGAACCATGTCAGTGGACAGTTGCATAAATGATCTGTCAAGCAGTAACACCTGAGACTCTACACACTACAATCTGGAAATACACAGGAGGCTAAATCAAACCAAAAATGCAAGTAGCTACAGGAGCAGTTTGTGGGCTCCCTTCTAGATACTGCCCCAGACGAGTCAGGACTAATAGGCTACCACCTACTGACATAAAAAAAGAAAAGAAATGTAGGGCGATACGACTGAAATGTTTTTGTTTTTTTTAATTTAGCCTACTGTTTGGCGAATAACCTACATTTCATTACAATATATATTTTTTAATTAAATCATTATCATTTGTTATTCATTATTTATTATTCAAATTTCAACTGAGGAGCACAATAATAAACAGGGGGCAATGCATGCTTTTGCAACCTTGTAGAACCGGGTCTGCAGATGAGCAATGATAACCTATTAGTAGAATCAGATGCAGCTGCAGCTCACCTCACCTGTCTGTCTGTGTGTGTGTCTGTGTGTCTGTCTTCGTGTGTGTGTCTGTGTGTCTGTCTGTGTGTGTGTGTGTGTGTGTGTGTGTGTGTGTGTGTGTGTGTGTGTGTGTGTGTGTGTGTGTGTGTCTGTCTGTCTGTGTGTCTGTCTGTCTGTGTGTCTGTCTGTGTGTGTCAACAGTGTGACTGCAGTTGGCTCAGTCTGCGGGTCTATTGCCGGCTGGAGGAAAGGAGAGGAGAGGAGAGGGGCTGGGTGTCGATCCTGTGAGTGCGGAGGGAGGGAGGGAGGAAGGGAGGAAGGGAGGAAAGAAGGAAAGAAGGGAGGAAGAGAGGGAGGGAGGAAGGAAGGGAGGGAGTGAGGAAGGAAGGAAGGGAGGAAGGGAGGAAGGAAGGAAGGAAGGAAGGAAGGAAGGAAGGAAGGAAGGAAGGAAGGAAGGAAGGAATGGAGGGAGGAAGGGAGGGAGGAAGGAAGGAATGAATGGAGGGAGGGAGGGAGGAAGGAAGGAAGTGATTGAGTGAGGTAGTGTGATCGATGTGAGCTGACAGGATGCATCTTCTCCTCAGCGGGCCTCATCTCATCCCTCCATCCTCCCGGCGGTGCGCCGTGCGTAATGACGCCAGGCCGTTTTGACGTGATACTGTGCATCCAGAGCAGAGCAGAGCAGCACAGCAGCCCGGATCCTCGTTATGTAATGCATCGGATGCTGCTGGAGAGGAGCAGCTGCGGGGGAAAACGACCGACCGACAGACGGATGGATGGATGGCTCATTTAATGACAAATATGTGCGTGTTGGCTTCTGAACTGACCGTATCCAGCTGTCGACCAGAGAGATGCTGAGTGGAGATCTGAGGAGCGCAGTGTGAGTGCACCCGTCTGGGCATCAGTGGCCTATATATCCATCTATCTACCTATCTATCTCTCTATCCATCTCTCCATCCTCCTGAAGGGGCTCAGACGTCTGGAGCCTGCAGAGGCTGCTCCTCCTTTCCTCTCCTAGCCGACCAGAGCAGCGTCTCTGTTTTAAATTCGCCTCCTACATCTGAGGAAACAAACCAATGCGTCTTTGCTTCAGAGAGGAATCAGCTTCTTATCTAGTCCTCCATCGCACCGGTGTAATCCGACATCAGCCTCTGCGTTGTGGCATCATCAACAATGGCGGGTCCGGAGCAGTCCCAGCAGCAGCAGCAGCAGCAGGTCGAGGAGAAGGCAGAGTACATAGATGATGCTGAGATGGCCCTGCAGGGCATCAACATGCTGCTCAACAACGGATTCAAGGAGAGCGACGAGCTCTTCAGGAGATACAGGTACATGATGTCATGCTTTATGCACATGATGATGATGTGTTGCAGTGTGTTGCAGGGCTAAACATTCATAATCATTTCGTAACAATGGGTTAAAATAGTGGTTAAAACATGATCAAAATGAAAATCAGAACACTGGATACAGTATGTACTACTGCTATACAAACAGTGAGAACCTTGCCCTATATATATATATATAACAGCATAATTCATATAAATTGCTAAATTATTAGGTTCCATGTTAATAAAGCTTGTTCATCAGTGACTGAGGGTCTATAGCTTCCAGGTGTCTTACCATTAATATACTGCATACCTCCTCTGGTTCTAACACAGAGATGACATTGTCTTTCAAATATGTTATTGTATTGTGTTTTTTTTTTTTATTAGAATGCATGTGCACATCAGTAATACAGATTTCTGTGAAGGGGATATGCTTCATTTCAAATATTTAACAATAAAAGACAAACGGTACCAGGAAGTAAATGCAAAACAAGACAAAAATAGAGACAAGCAACCACACAAACAAATTCATAATAAATAATAATACAAAATAAATAAATCCACATACAAGTAGGGATGCACCGATCTGACTTTTTCAGTCCCGATGGCAATCCCAGTGTTTAATTAATAAGCTGTATGCCTCACTGTGTGGAAGTGACTGGGATCATTCTGTTATGTGTAGGGCAACATAAGACTTGTCTTGATTATTCCTAACTTTTTTAAAACAAAATGTAACAAATAAATACATAGATATACATTTACTGAATTGTTATTCGTACACCAGGAGCTTGGTAAAAAAATCTTCAAAATTAACAGGAATTACAATTCAAGTGTAAACCTTTTTAATGCGGCAACAAATTGGTCAAAACTTGAACAGGAATGTAAATTCCAGTATATGATGTTTATAGCATATAAACATTTAGTTGAATTGAATAGATCGGCTCCATTGTCACCGATATCCGATCCGGTATCAGTATCTGTGCATCCTTATATACAAGAGTGATGACATTTTCATCATGGAGAGGAGCCATGACACTACTACCATCTGTGCACCTATAGGTAACCAGAATGTCACCCTGCACATCAGACAGATTTTTGAAATTATGTTTGGGGGACATTTTGCCTCAAACAAATATATATATAATAATTTTGATAGCTAATAGATGGTCGCCCCACATCAAACAGATAGTAGTTAGGCATGTCATCAGTCGCGACAGCTGAGCGTGGGGATCGTGGCTGCACCTGCTCCTGAGCATGCTCTGTCTGTGCTTGCTGGAGAAGTTGCCATCCATGACTCCTTTCAGTTTTGCATATGATTCATTCACTTTGGCGTTCTGGTGTTTCACAGCTAAATGATTGAGATTTTGTTGTAATCACAATTTTCGACCGAATATTCAACTTGTTTTTGTTTTCTTCTCTACATCTTTCTCTCTCTCCTGTATTCTCTGTGTAGGACCCAGAGCCCGCTGATGAGCTTCGGGGCCAGTTTCGTCAGTTTCCTGGTGAGTTTCCTCTCAGCTGGTGATTAAATGATCAAATGAAACACCAGAGGGAAATATTAGTTAGTGTTAAGAAATAGCAAAACAGTGCTTAATATGATTCCATACTTGATACAGCAGCCCACAGCATCCCAGTTCAAAAGGAAAGCACCCAGTATCACCTGAAATAACCCAATCTGTCAAATTGACTGCTATCATTGTCACCACTGGCATCCTCTGCCTTGCTTTTCCATCCATTAACATAATGGATGCATCTTCCTCTCAAGAACAGCACCGCTCTCGCAGAGAAGCACATTACTGTAACGCTGCGTCCATCACTGATGGGTGAGGGGGATTTTTTCTCAGTTTGATGGTCACACACACACACACACACACACACACACACACACACACACACACACACACACACACACACACACACACTCTGTCGCTGCCCCTCGTGACGACACTCACACACACCATGAAGCCAAAGATGATGTCATCCTCTGTCCCCAGATACTAAATGGCCCTGAAGGCAGCAGTGGGGGTGGTGACATCTGATCTGACCATCATGGTGGGCATCCGCACATCCACAGAGATGCAGCACAAATGGAGAGAACGCCTCCGTTATACAAGAAAATATCAAAATGCGAAACTCATCTGTAAATGTCACTCAAATATCAGTACATTTTGTACTGCCTACTTATGTTAGGTATGGTGTGATTATTTCCTTCAAGGTGATCTGAAGAGGTCTCAGCAGCATCACAGCCAAGATTTATCGATTGTGTCAGCCGTGTAGCATCTTAACAATTCCAAACACACAGCTGTGCAGATGTCACCGCGTTCCTCCATTCATTGTTATGCAGAGAGAGCCCTTTGTCCTGTTCAAGGCTATTACATAACACTCCTTCCCTCTCATTACATGATGTTTCTGTTTGTAAGCCAGCTCAAGCATAGATCTGCTCTGTAAAACAAGAGGCTTTGATATTAGAATAATGATGCAGTACGTTTTTTCCTGCATTGCATTGTATTGTAGAACGCCATGATGACCTTTGAGGAGGAGAAGATGCAGACGGCCTGTGACGACCTGAGGACCACGGAGAAACTGTGTGAGAGCGACAGCGCCGGAGTCATAGAGACAATCAGAAACAAGATTAAAAAAAGTGTGAGTACAAAACTATGGACAGTTAGATTAAATGGCCCACTTCTTTCCAAAAAGTCTTAACATATGGATAAAAAAAAACATATGTGCATGGTCCGCCATAACAGATCCACACTCCCTCTTGCAGGAGTGCTGAGACCCTCTAAACTTGGATTTCTGATTTGGGGTAATAGAGAAACAGGCCAAATTTTTCATTAGTGGAAGTAGACTGGGTTTCCCATACATGAAGCCACATTTCCTCTGCTATCACTATGTTGGTTTTCCCAGCGCTGCCTGATGTAGTTGGTTTAATTTTTATTAATTAATTAATTAATTAAGCTCTAGTATAGTTTACCAATGATGCCTTTAGTGTTTTTTGAATCATAAGCTTCAATAAATATCTGAGTTATTCTCGAGGGTTCAGCTGAATTAGGGATCCTTATTTCCTCTAGAAAGAAGTGGCGGATCTGTAGGTACCAGTAAACATCCTTCTTGCCCAGCTCATAAGACTGGCATAAATCCTCAAAATTATTAAGGTTTCCATTTGTTATTATTCAGCAAAAGGAAGTGATGCCTCGCTTGGACCATTGTGTATACCTGTGGTCTTGCGATGCTGGGAGGAAGTGTGGATGGTATGCCAGCCAGTTCAGCGGTTTAATCTCTCTGTGGAGCTGAAATCTCTTTTTACCACTTCCGACTATATTTTCATTGAAAAAACAACCCACTGATTTTAGAGCTGGAGTGCTTCATTAATTCTGCCGGGACAGGCTAATTATCTTAAAAAAAAAATCTAATATTTGATGCCCTCAATGTTGTGTACATTTTTCCCCATGGTATCGAAAATGGTATAGAATATCCATATTTTTCAAGGTCTTGTATCAAAGTTAGAAATTCAAGTATCGTGACACCGCTACTGTGTTGAGCAGCAAGAACAGCAATTTACACATTTTTCACATATTTTTCATGTAGTTTGTGTGAACAAACAGGATTCCATCGCCGCCGATGTCTGCTAATATCGCCGCCAGAACAGGCTGCTGTTGAGCTAACAATGTTTATATCCTGGGCATCGGGCCTAATGATGAGATCATTGCCAAACCCACTCACAGATTTAATTAGTGCTTCTGTGAAATGTAATCAACAAAGTGAGTGAGGAGTGTGGGGGCTGTCTAGCAGCTCTGGGTCATTCAGGAAGCTGCCAGCTTCTGGGTAAAGTTGCAGGTTGTGTGTATTGCTGAATATTGAGTGTGTGTGTTCCAGATGGACTCCCAGAGGTCAGGCGTCGTGGTCGTGGACCGCCTACAGAGACAGATTATTGTCGCCGACTGTCAGGTGTACCTCGCCGTGCTCTCCTTCGTCAAGCAGGAACTCTCAGGTAATCAAATGGGACCCACACGCCAAAGAGTATGACCTCAAATGTCTCTCATGGCAACCGGTATTCGAGGCATTATGTCATCATGGCAAGCGTGTGTGTGTCTGTTTGACTGCCTGCATGTAGACCATAGACTGTATATGAATTCTTCTGAATGGTAGAACTCAAGACATGATAGAAATGTCAGACTTACAGATAAACGGTGTAGAGCAGATTGCCTGGTTCTATTTAGGAGCACATCCATACATGTTAATGAGGAATGATAGAATTTGTAATGAGTTTATATTATTATACATTATTATTATATATTATTACTGCATAGGTTACTGCATGTTCACTATCTTAGTTTAGTGTGTTAGTATCAGTGGTGGAGGAAGTATTCTGATCCTTAGTACTAATACCATACTGTACTGTAGAAACGTTCTGTTACAAGTAAAAGTCTTGCATTGAAAATGTTACTTAAGTACAAGTATGTAATCAGGGAAATGTAGTTAAAGTAATTAAATGTATAGAAATGTCCCCTGTGACTGTTATACTATTATATTAGGCTTTTTATTATCATTAGATTATTATCACTCATTTATTAATGTAAAAGCAGGATTTTATTGTTGTGGTTGGTCGAGGTGGAGCTTATTTTGAATTATTAACTAATGATTATTTTCATTATGAATTATCCTGCTGATTATTTTCTCCATTAATTAATTGATTTGTTTGGTTTGCAAAAATTATTTCATTTCATAATATTTATTTGTCCAACAAATAGTCCAAAATTCCAAATTATTAAAAACTAATTAAAATGCTTAAAATGAAAAGCAGCAAATTGTCTGTGAAGCATTTGTGAAGCTGGAACCATGAAATGTTTTTGAATTAAAATCACTTAAAATATCAAAATATTTGCCAATTAATTTTCTGTCAATCGAATAATAATCGATTAATTGGCTAATCTAAAGCTATACTTGTACATACTGTTGGGTACTATACAAAACGTCATATTTTATAAGCTCTTCATATGCTTTGTATGTAAAAACTTAATTTGTGAAGTAACAAGCAACTGAAGTAGTAAAATAATTGTAGTGAAGTAAAAAGTACAATATTTCCCTCTGAATTGTCGTGGAGTAGAAGTAGAGTACAGTACTTGAGGACATTTCAAATAGTTGGTGTGGTACAAAGACAGTGGTATAGTTGTACAAAGTGGTGGACCCACCAATAGACAGACCGACCGCAGAGCACAACTGCTAGTGTGGCTAAAATAATAATCATCAGATTAATTGATCATGAATATGCTCATCATTTGCAGCCCTACATCCGTGTGATTAATTAATGACCTTATTACAAACCAATGATGGTCTTGGTTTACCTTCATTGAAAACCTCATCAAAAGTATCTTGTTTCCACTGACAGCGTATATCAAAGGAGGCTGGATTCTACGTAAGGCGTGGAAAATGTACAATAAGTGCCACAGTGACATCAGCCAGCTGCAGGAGACCTTGCAGCAGAGGTCCTCTGGCCACCAGGAGTCCCTCTCGACGGACAACGCCAACCACAACGCG
Organism: Sebastes fasciatus; assembly: GCF_043250625.1. Lineage (NCBI taxonomy): Eukaryota > Metazoa > Chordata > Actinopteri > Perciformes > Sebastidae > Sebastes > Sebastes fasciatus. The sequence goes on from NC_133799.1 coordinate 32,647,698, forward strand.
CCGGTGGAGAACTGCGTGACGGCCGAGGCCCTGGACCGCCTCAAGGGCTCCGTCAGCTTCGGCTACGGCCTCTTCCACCTGTGCATCTCTATGGTGCCGCCACACCTGCTCAAGATCATCAACCTGCTGGGTTTCCCTGGTGACCGTCTCCAGGGCCTGTCCTCCCTTATGTATGCGAGTGAGAGCAAGGACATGAAGGCACCACTAGCTACGTGAGTAGGCTCCAATAGCGTCTTTTAAAGCGAGAGACAGATAGCATTGGAGGGGGGGAGGGGTTGATTGGATGTGTCCCATTGCTTTGTCAAATAAACTGTACAACTATTGTTAATTTAAGACTTTAAAGCTGCTATAAGCAGTATATTTATATTTACAATAAGTCAAATGACCAAGAAAACAAGGACCCTTGATACTAGATCTTGGGAACTTTGAGTATGAACTGTGTCAGTCAATGTTTATAGGCTCGTTCGAGGTGAGTCAGGTCTGCGCAGAATTAATCACCAGCGATCGGCACGCAATGCATGCCAGTTAGATTTGTGTCCGACCTGATCCCGACTTGTTCTGACGTTATGCACACATGGGCAAAGATAACCTCACGAGATCGAGGCGGCCGCAGTTTTTAGAGCCAGGCGCTGCAGTTGCTCTCCACCGACTGCAGGACCCAGGGCATGATGGGAAACGCCTGGCTGTCGCCTGATCAAAGAGCTGATTGGCTGATTGACAGCAAACACCACGTCTTGTAGAAAGTCACAACTTTCTGTGTAATTGTAATATTTAACGCTAGATTGTAGGATATTAGTCTCATGTTGTTTCATCTGTTAACAAACATATCTTGTGTGGTTGATAATAATAATAATAATAATAATAATAATAATAATAATAATGAAGGTTATTTATATAGCACTTTTTAAAACGAGTGCTCATTATGTGCTTTACAAGGCGGACATAAAAATAATAAAGGATAGAATACAGTGCCAGATACACGCACATTTCCACATAGATTTACAAACAAATATAAATAAATCCAAACCTGGTCTGCAAACTACAAGTATCCTACAGATCGGATCTAACAGGAAGTAACTTTTTCTGTGACTTCCTGTAAATTCCTTGAAGGCTGCTCGAAACGGCTGGAAACTGTCCGCCGACTTAACCGCAGCTTTCTGTCACCGCCCCCTGCTGCTGCCGCCTGATCTTGTCTACTTTCCAGGCGAGGCGCGGTTCATCTCGAACTAGCCTATTGTCTTGTAACTATTTAAAATGAATGCAATTATTACAAAATTTAGAATAACATCACTAAAAGTAAACATAATACATTTGTATACTAAGAACATATATTTTTTAAGATAGAATGAATTATGCTAATCCTGGCCGCCTTAGAACTCTCTGCAGCGAATCATGTCTGGTAACCTTCTGCTTTCACTGCTGTGTAATAATCTCAATATAGAATATATTTCAAATAAGGTAGGTCGGTGTTTCACAAGTAGATATGGCATGGACATGGTTCACATACTAATGTGTGACCTTTAACTGCTGTTTCTTGATCTGCCAAACTGTAAAGTAAACTTTTAATGGCAGGTTAAAGGTCACACATTACTATGTGGACCAACATCTCCTTGCCCTTTTTAACATGTGAAACACAGACCTACCTTAATTTAAATATATTCTACACTGCCATTATTAACAGCATAACAGTAACTCTGTTACATAAGAACTGCATATTTACCTATCATAAATATTCAGTGTAATACAGATCGTGATTGAGCTTCAGATCCCACATTTCAGACTGACTGAGGTGACTGTTGTGTTGCTCAGGTTGGCCCTCTTGTGGTACCACACAGTAGTGCTGCCGTTCTTTGCTCTGGATGGCTCCGATACACACGAGGGGCTGCTGGAAGCCAAAGCTATTCTGCTGAGAAAGTCGGTGGTTTACCCCAACTCATCCCTCTTCATGTTCTTTAAAGGACGGGTTCACAGGCTAGAGGTATGTGCTGCAGGCTCGGGGTTGCTAACAATCAGTGATAGTTAAGCCCAACGTTAACAAGTCTATTAAAGTTGTAAGTGCATTATTTGTGTTGGTAATGCTGGATAAAGACATTATGGGAATGATGAGGAAATATGGAGTAGACAAACCTTTTTTTTTTACTGAAGAAAATCTGAGAGAAATCTCCAATCGGCTGGTCCAGCAGTCTCTGTTCAAGCACATGTAATTAATATGCATGTCAGATGGTTCATTAAAGCTGCAGTCAGTAACTTTGAGCAAATATGATAAAAAGTTATCTTTATATAACAGTCACTATATCCTGACAGTAGAGCATGAGACAGATAATCTGAATAAAAAATCATGTGTGTCCTCCGTTGCTCCTAATGGCATTTGCAAGAGTTCACAGTGCCCAAAAGAAAACAACCAATCAGAGCCGAGCGGTCTCTACAGCAGCTGTCAATCACTGCTTGCGAAACTCGCAAACTCCGATCAAACTGTCAAATTATTGCCTACAAATAATGCCTATTTCTCACCTCAAATGTTTTCAGAAACATTTTTAGATTTTAGTGTACTGTTTAGCTGTAAAATGAGAAAGTTTGTGACCCGGCCGCCATGTTGAAAACAGTTAAGCCAAAACCAAGCACCGCCCAGAGGCTGGAGCAAACTTTCTAATTTTACAGCTAAACAGTACACTACGTATGTTTCTGAATAGGGAATGGGAATGTGGCTGTTAACTTCAAGTGTCAAAAAGCTAACACTGCACAGTGAATAAGATTTAAAAGCCGAATTATAGTATATATAGCATACAGTCACAGTCAGACACACATATTTTGAACTGGTGTTCACTAACGCCAAAACTCATCAGTGACCGTAATGGGTGGCAAACTGTCAAAGTCCTCCTAATTCATAAGGATCGATATCATTAACTAACTTCAATTTTGTAATATATCGCCCCTTTGCCTCGGTCATCTTCTCCTTATATGGGCATTTGATTTTCGCACGTACTTTATACATTTCTGGTGATGAATGTTTGACTAGTGATGGATTGTATACCTTTACCTCTCTTGTGATTCACTCTGTTTGCTGATGTTGCTGCTTTGACACCTGAATTTCCCTCCGGGGATTAATAAAGGTTCATCTTATCATCTTATCTTATCTTATCTTAATGACAGTCTACCGTAGCTCCATATACTACCCTCCAAAAATGGCGGTGCCCCAGAATGCTCCGCAGTCCCCATTCCCTAAACATTTGAGGCGAGAAATAGATATTACAGTAACAGAAACTTGATTTATATTTGATCAACGCTGCCTGGTTTGACAGTTTGATCAGCTTGATTGGCAGCTGCTTAGAGACTGCTCGGCTCTGATTGGTTGTTGTGGTCTGGGCACATTGAACTCTTGCAAATCTCATTAGGAGCACCGGAGGACAAAGAGGAACATGATTTATTAAAGATTATCTGTCTCATGCACTACTGTCAGGATATACAGTAGTGACTATTGTATAAAAAATAGATTACTATCATTTGCTCAAAGTTACCGACTTCAACTTTAACTCACCAACATCTAATCCACCATCTATTTATCTAACTCTCTCATTCAACACATGCATGTAGTGTGCGTCTAACACAACTACCGTTACCTGTTGGTGTGTGTGTTCTCTCCTTTGTCCCCAGTGCCATATCAACAGTGCTTTGGCCTGTTTCCATGATGCATTAGAGCTCGCATCAGACCAAAGAGAGATCCAGCATGTGTGTCTCTATGAGATTGGTACGTTGATTGCTCATCAGGTTAGTTATGACATACTGGCGCTTGGCCTACAGAACAGGGAGGGATTAATTTCACTCTGTGTGCTTGTCTTTGTTTCAGGCTGGTGTAGCATGATAGAGATGAGTTTTGAAGATGCATACAGGGCATTTGAACGGCTGAAGAATGAGTCGCGTTGGTCGCAGTGCTACTATGCCTACTTAACCGGAGGTAAGCCTGTCACGCACGAACGTATGCTTGCACTGCTGTCTGTTCTGTATTTTATATATATATTTTGTGTTTTTCCAGTATGTCAGGGTGCTTCGGGTGACCTGGATGGAGCAAGCGGCGTTTTCAAAGATGTGCAGAAACTGTTCAAGAGAAAAAATAACCAGATAGAGCAGTTTGCTGTCAAAAGGGTGGGTTTCGCTGCAGATGTAGCCCCTTTTTTCTCTCTTTGGAAAGTCATCACAAGTGTGTCACAAAAGTTTTTTCTGATTCCTATCTGCAGGCTGAGAGATTGAGAAAGATCTCGCCCACCAGAGAGCTATGCATCCTCGGTGTGATTGAAGTGCTGTATCTGTGGAAAGCTCTTCCAAACTGCTCCTCTTCTAAACTGCAGATAATGAATCAGGGTGAATGTAACCTTCAGGTTTCATTGCAATATAACATAGGTTAGCTGCAGCCAGATTTCTAAGAATTTTATTTTCCCCCCTTGTGATAAATCCCTCTTTATGTCTGTTCAGTGTTGCAGAGTTTAGATGAGGCTTCGTGCAGAGGCCTGAAACACCTCCTTCTTGGTGCCATTCACAAATGTCACGGAAATATGAGGGATGCTCTTCAGGTATCAGTCTACATTTAGCGCTGAATGACTTTGCGGTTTATCGACACTTTGAATGTTACTCATCTTGCTCTCTCCTATCCGTTTTATCTGTGATCCAGTCATTGCAGCTAGCTGCTAGAGATGAGTACGGACGACACATCAACTCTTATGTTCAGCCGTATGCCGTCTATGAGCTCGGATGTATACTCCTTGCAAAACAGGAGGTCAGTCTGCTGCACACATACAGCATTCACATTTTGATTTGAATGTACTGATGTGCTCATTTATAACCTGGTCTTTTTTATATTGCAATCCAGACTGTGGGAAGGGGGAGATCATTGCTAATTCAAGCCAAGGTAAAACATTCACACAGAATATATATTCATATAAATTAGAATAATTTGAATTTCCCAGATAATGTTAGAAATATATTACATGTTACAAGTGACTGATTACATGTTTAAATTTTATATATTTTATCTACGTTTTAGGAGGATTTTACAGGCTACGACTTTGAGAACAGGCTTCATGTCCGCATCCATGCAGCCCTGGCTACTCTGAAGGAAGTTGTGCCTCAGTGACTCAAGAAGGGAGGCTAAAGCTATGCTAATGGCTTTTAACACCAAGTTTTAAGCCATTTAAGATAACTGTATGACATCCCAATGAACAGATTCTTGTGTTTTATCATTCTTGAAGGATTTGGGGAAATACACTTGTTTGTCAGATTGGAATGAAGTGTCATCTCTGTGCGTTTTGTACGGATAGGCCCACTGTAGGCCCATATGGTGATGTGCTCATACTAGTTTAGCACAAAGTAGATATTCTAGTCACCAATACATCCATATCATACACTGTAGCCTATACCTATATATAGATGGACCATGTGTCTCCACATCCTCCCACTGTACAGAAGTGAAGCCAAAATATCCCGGAAAAGGGAGCTGCCATCTTGAGATTTTGACGTCATTTGGAGCCAGAGTCTGCGCAGTAGTGATCAGGGGGGCTGGAGCCACGGTATCGAGGCCCATACACCCGCCCGAACCAATCGCAAGCCGAGCACGCCCGCAACTTGATAGTGAGAGAGACTCACAGCTGTCAATCATGACGTCTCGCCCCCTTTTTTATAGCATTAAATAACTAATTAAAACCAAACTTATCAGAAAAGTGAACACTTGAACATACATCAGTGTGACAAGAACTAAGAAACCTAAAATGAGAGAAACCATCTTTGGGAAAAACTGTTTTTTTTTCAGTAGTTTGGCCCATGTCTGCTAACATGGAGGAGGCGGAATTTATGACCTATACTGCAACCAGCCACCAGGGGGCGATGGAGATGTTTCGGCTTCACTTTTGGGGAGCTGTCATGTCGTCCATCTTTATATACAGTCTATGGGCCATACTTAAGTTTTCTTATAGCAGTAAACTGGGCAAGGCAAGCCCACCAATGGGACAGGACTATTGAGACGCTGCACGCCACAGAGCAGTTGTTGATGAAAAAATAGCTTCAACTGCTTGTAAAGCCACATGGTTTTGCATTTCTGTTTCATGGTGTGTTCATAAATAGTATACCCTGTATGAATAAGACATCTTTGGGGTTGATGGAAGGTACATTTTTTTCAATTTGGCCAAGCTAAGCTAGCTAAGCTCCCCTTGCTTCCTGCCCTAGTGCTAAAGCGCTAAGCTAGGCTAAACAGGTCCCTGGCCTATTTCTGAACAGGATGCACATAGATGAAATTGATATCAATCCTTGACTCTGGGCAAAACAACAAACAAACATATTTCCCCAAATCTCTAACTGTTCCTTTAAGTGTTTTCTGCACCTCAAATGTATTAGCTAGCTAGTAACAATTTTCCTCATTAACTTGTGTATTTGGAGGATATCAGTAATGCCTCCTACCCCTCCCTTCAGCACATAAAAGTAACATTTTAATGAGATCATATTTCCCTTAATAGTAACTTTACAATGAGTAATACAAGATACAAGGTATCTCACATCAATAATAATCACATATCGTGAAAAAGATGAGGTAAATAATAGTCAAATTTAATATTTGATTTGATATATTCTTATAAAGGACTCCATACTCCATGGGTGCTTTTCCTGATTCAATTTTCAGACATTCTGCTTGTCAAATTGCAAATGGGTCGAGTCATATCACAAAGGGGTCACTCACTATAGGATATTCACAATAGAAATGAAATGACAAACTTGTAGTAAAATTAGTTACCATGGGAATAGTTAAATTAATGCCAAAAAAATGTCACTAGTCACCTTAAATCACACATAGTTATAACTCGGCTGCAGTGACTTAGATATTCACATTCAAGTAGTTAGACGTCATAAGCTACATTTATAGTAATTGACAAATCACCACACTTCACGATGCCCCAATGATGTTTTTTAATGTGAAAACACTGGGCGTTGATCCTGTGCACTATGCATGGTATGGCAGGGTAACAGTGGCTTTTAAAGACTGCATTGAAGTCAACTGTACCTGTATGTCCATCCCTGCAAATACATATAAGGTATTATAATACAGTACACTCTGTACTGTAATGTTACCATTGAAAAGTGCTGTTAAATGTCAGCCTAATAAACATATATTACTAGTGACTTATTTTAATAGTGTTTTAGTGATACAAGCTTTTGAATTACTCCATAATAGTGACAAGTTTATTTATTACATAAAAGAAGTTGTACTTTTTGCCAGTGTCATTTACAGTATGCTCTTTTATTTTGAAATCCTGCGACGGACAGCAGGACAGACTGCAGTGTTGTGATTAAGCTGATTCAAAAGTATGATCTTGAATTGGACAAAGATAATAACATTTCTGTGATAAGAGTGATTTTAACAAACTTTCTCTGCACAGTTCCACGCTGTACATATGAATCATTCTGCGCAGGGTATTGCCTTTTATTAATGAGCACTCTTTTTGTCATGCGAGCAATATAAAGTGAAAGGAGGGCATCTTATTACAGAGGCTTTTAACAATCTGTGTTTTTCATCCCATGTTAAAGGTCGTGGACATGTAGACTTGTTTTGCTCACGCTAAGCTGGTTAGACAACGCCAGCCATCCCCCGTGGCTGTGATGGATGTAGACTGTGGTAAATGTTGACGTGACCGCTGTGCAAGTGGTCGGTGCGGTGCAAGTAATGTGACGGTGAAATGTCAGTAACCTACCTGCTGTACCAAATACTTATGTCACTGAAAGAGTTTTTTCCTTTTGTCATGAGATTTTGTTGAAATTGAGGTTACATGTCAGGATGATGGTGTTTCCAATGTGTCACTGAACTCTACAATAAACTGTTCTCCATTAATCTAGCCAGTGGTGTTTTTCTTTGCCTCTGAGTGCTTTTCTGTTGAAATTGCACTTTTGGCAGTTATTATGTTGAATGTGTCAGGATGGACACGATAATGTGCATGAATTCACATGGAAAACAATTATTTATTAAAACCTTTCTAACTATAAATCACTGGGTCAGGTTAACCAACACCTACTGCCTGAAATACCTTGTTTTGGAACATAGATGCAAACTGATCACTCTGCTCTGCCATACCTGCACCATATCACTTTTCTATGCCAGGGAGGTGCCACAGCTCTGATGTTCAGGAAATGAGGAAAATGCAAGTGTTCGCCCTGGAGCTACTGCGAGGCAGCAGAGGCCCGCGAAGACACCATTAATGTGCCAACCAAACCTGGCAGAGTTGCAAGTTGAAACCCACCCAGTTCTTTTGACATGAAAGTAAAGCAACGGCTCTGAGCTGATAAATCAGATAGAGGTTTAATGCACCTTTTTAATTGTGGTTTAAGGTTGTTTTACCTTGTTTTTAATTCATAAATCTACAGTGTTTCCTTTTATTTTTATTCCACCAGGGGGAGCTAATCTCACAGGCAACATCCTACACCTTGATTCTGATGGCAGCAGGACAGACACCACCATATAGGTTAGTGGTTCTCAAGCAGGGGTCCAGGGACCCCCCAAGGTGTCCTCAAAGGAGTTCCAGGGGGTCCCCAGAAAAATGGGGAATAATTACTATTTTCATAGGTCTCACTTCCTCCATGGTTATCTCCTCAACTGTAGTTGACAACTAGAACTCTGGCCTTGATCATATCTAACAACCAAAATCCTTTCAGATGGAGGTCGTTGAAGAGAAATCGTATTAAATGGGGGTCTGTGTCCTTATGTGTATCAATTTAATGGTCTTTGACACACAAAAAAGGTTGAAAAACACTGATATAGGTGACAATACCCAGTGGTGTAAAGCAAGTACTACAGTAAGTACCATTTTGAGGTATTTGTACTTTACTTGAGTATTTCCATTTAAATCCACTTTATACTCCATTACATTTCAGAGGTAAATATTGTACTTTTTACTCTACCACATTTAATAGACGGCGTTAGTTACTTCAGATCATTAATACAAATTATAACCAACAAATAGTGATGTATTATGATGATGATGATCATTATTATGATGACGATTATTATAGATTAAACCACGCAGCAGAATACAAAGTTGTTAAATTAGTCCCACCTTTACCAGCTGCTGCATTACAGTGATGCTTACACATTAATGCATCAATAATTATAATCCAATTATTTAATATTTATTATTTTAAATAGACCATTCTGCATTAATGAGTACTTTAACTTTTTGTATTTTAAATACATTATGATGGTAGTACTTCTGTACTTTTACTTACTATTTTTAACACTGTCGTATTGCTACTTTTTAATGAAGCATGTCATTTTCTTTTTAATTTCTTGAAATCAGAAATCTGTCATAAAATCACCATGTTATTCGTATAATCTTTTCCAATAAAAAATTAGCAGCTTCTTTTGCTGACCATGAGTAGAGGGATGATCTATCATTCAGTTGGATTATTTTCATCATCATTTCATCATTATTTATAACTCAATTCATGATATTCTTGTCTCTGTTTGTTTCCATGTCGAATGTGATTTGGGTGGGATTTTGCTCTACATTCTTTGATAGACACACAACAAGAGCGTCTCTTTAAGAAAACATGTCTGTCACACCAGGGCTCAAGGCAACAGCTCGCTCAACCAATAAATTATTCAGGCTCCTGTGCCACTGAATTTAGACATGGCAGAACAGAGCTGGGAGGCTGGGCAGAAACAATATCACCACTCCTCCTCCTGCAGCTTCCTGTAGTGGTACTTCTAAATAATCAAAGGACATTTCCTTTAACGCTCACTTATAAAACAGACCTTCAGCTTGGCCCACTTTTAAAACAGGGAGGACAAGTGTATATGGGATACCTCATATGGTGATTCATATGGCTGACATCATCCCTTTTTTTCTGTTGTGATTCACACTCTCTTCTCTATCTATCTCCATCTTCTTTATCTCTGTCTCTCTGAATGCTGCTGGTAGACCGTGACTACACTACAAAAGAGCATATCATTTCTGCACATGGATTAGACCTTGAAATCTTAATGCTGATGAATTAAATTAAACAATTGCATCAGATAGAAGTGGAGGAGACAGGGGGGCCCGAGAGAGATGTTACACATCAAGCAAATGTGTCCATGAGAAAGGGAGAGAGAGAGAGAGAGAGAGAGAGAGAGAGAGAGAGAGAGAGAGCGAGAGAGAGAGAGAGAGAGAGAGAGAGAGAGAGCAATAGGAACGGTAGGACTGTGCAAAGAGCAAGGTCACAAAACACAATTGCATTGTGTTTCACTCAGGCTGAAACCTGAGCAGCCAAAGTATCCTTCCACCAGGAAGAGAGTTCCTGTTCACTACCCGTTATTGCTGCTAAACCTCACATGCAATGGACTCTGTGTTTTATCTTAATACAAGCAAAAGAAAGAACAAGAAAACTGATTTAAACTAATAATAGGTATACAATGGAATACATTTGGAATTAAGCATCCATACAGTATAGGCAGTTGTATGGCAGATAGATCATCTATGCAGAAATATTAACTTCCGTTGTTTGTCTTCAGATGGATGATAGTGAAAAGAAAATGTATTGATCTGATAAAGACAACCTCTTTAGCCATCCACCCACTACTGTCCTGTATAGACTAGAGTGTGTGGGTGAGGTCACATGCACAAGGACACAGTGACATTATTAGGACCGGTCCTCTCATCTCTCCAATCAGCACAATGACTTCGCTACAAAAACATCTCTCCAGGCTGTTGCATTTCATCTTCGTCTTTTACACAGGCTGAACTATAAATATGGATTTGTCTCTCTCTGACTAAATAGAGGTCCCACACATTGATGTGACCTCACCACTAGATGTCACTAAATCCTACTCACTGGTCCTTTAATTAATCTCCAACATAAATTTCTTCAAAATTGTAATAATAGATCACAACCTTTTATGTAAGAGATTCTACGGTAGGCACATATATATATATATATATATATATATATATTCTGACATGTCACAGTAGGATAAGCACAGGTGTTAATAATGAAACCTGCAGTAGGAAAAAAAATGTTGGCATCATTGGGCAAAAATTCCATAATAACCTTTCAGCATATTGTAATTCAAGTGTTCTGAGAGATAACAAAACTATTCTGTGACGGGAGACTTTGGCCAATCACAGGTCATTTCAGAGAGATTTCCTATTGAAGTATTGGCTGTGCTCCGACTGGTGGGCGGTGCTTGGTATTTCTTCAACTGATCTCAACATGGCTGCCAGGTCACAAACTTTCTAATTTTACAGCTAAACAGTACACTACAAGATGTTTCTGAGAACATTTGAGGCGAGAAATAGGCATTACAGTAACAGTATCAGTGCTGCCTAGTTTGACCATTTGATCAGAGTTTGCGAGTGATTGACAGCTGCTCAGAGATGGCAAGGCTTCAGCTCGGCTCTGACTGCTTGTTTCCTCCGCCCTGTGAAATCTTGCAGATGCCATTAGGAGCACTGGAGGACACAGAGGCACATGATTTTTTTTCAGATTATCTGTCTCATGCACTATTGTCAGGATATAGTGACCGTTTCATAAAAATAACTTATTTGAATCATATCTGCTCCATTTCTACCCACTGCAGCTTTAAAGATTACTGAATTCCATTTAGCTGCTTCAATTTCAGGCTCCTGGCATTGTGCTGGGACACTTTAATAGAACGTAGCGATAGTTAATGTTATTAGTACACCACCTGTACTTTTCCTACTATGACAAGTCAAAATGTCTGCTGTAAAAAAAAAAGGCCTAAGCCTATTATTGTATGTTTACCATTAACATTTTGAGTATTTGCTGCAGTAAACAGAGGGTGTAAAACCTGCAAACTGCAATGCAGACATCCTACATCGCTTCAGAGAGAGGCATACAGGAAACACCACATTTGCAAAGGAAACATGATGGGCTAATATTTCTGCTATAATCCTGTTTCTGTGGCCATCAGTCTCTGCTCTGAGATGCTATATTGTGTGCTTCAGTGAATAGGCAGTTTCCATGGTGCAGAGACCTGCTTTGTGCCAGTTTGTCTCCCCTCAGCTTGATGTCCCTGGCTTGACCTACTAAACACTATTCTTAACAAATGCCTTTTTTCATTATGCTCCTATAGTTGTCCACAGCATTTAAAACATGTCCTGTAAGTAAACTGTTTTACCCCTTTAGAAAACAGATTGCATCCCGGCAATCTGCTGTTCTTAAAGGTCCCATATTATGCTCATTTTCAGGTTCATACTTGTATTTTGTGTTTCTACTAGAACATGTTTACATGCTGTAATGTTAAAGAAAACAACTTTATTTTCCTCATACTGTCAGCCTGAACATGCCTTTATTTACCCTCTGTCTGAAACGCTCCGTTTTAGCACATTTTGACAGAATTGCAACAGAATTGCATTGCTAGGCAACAGCTTGGGTCCATGTGTATTTCCTGTCAGGTGATGACATTCACATACACTGCAACCAGGAATAAACTGGGACACATTTAGAATGTTTACGTTTAAAATTGTGTCAAGGGTCTAAATATTGTATATTTGTGACATCACAAATGGGCAGAAATCCTGACAGCTTGTTTCAAATGCAGAGTTTCTGAATATGGGCTGTGTGTATTTCCCTGTGGATTGAGTGTTTCGATACTTTCACAGTATTTACATAGGACTTAAGCCTGCTTTCTAATAAAAAAACATGAAAATCTCACTTTTTTATAATATGGGACCTTTAAATTTAAATTAAAAAGTATTCAAACAGCAGTTTTTATATGAGGTGTTATTATAGGAGGGATACTAATATTGCTCCCTGTGTTTTTCCCAGCCTCTCCTCTCCTCTCCTCCCTCCTCCCTCCCTCTCTCTCTCTCTCTCTCTCTTCCCACTGTACTGCATTGATGCTGTTACCTCCCTCAGTGGTGATGTCACCGGCTCAGTGAAGCTCTAGCATCCTTACCGGAGACAGACATTCAGACAATAGGGCCATTTTGACCGCTTCAAGAGGGTGAAGAAGCGGACGAACACCAAAAACAAACAACCGACCGGCCTGCACCTTCCTTTCCTTCCCGGGTCTCCACTGGCAAGGCAGGGCAGAGAGAGGAGGAGAGTTGGTGGAGGTGGTGGTTCAACAACACGACACCGTCGGCAGTCACCTCCTCTAGCTCTGCCCGTGTTCATGGAGAGGAGAGGCTGCTAGCAGACCTGGAGGAGACCGGAGGAGGTAGCTCCGGAGCGGGATAATAAAGCACGACAAACACGGTCTCTACACGTTACTGGCACTGCGGAGGTAGGTTTTTATTTCTCCATTGTTCATTCAATGCAGTGTTAACGAGGCGGTCTTTATTTACTTGGTGTTAAAGCTCCTGGGAGGAGATGAGCAGAGCAGGGTGCGGCTACTGGAGAGGCTGTCAGTGGAGGAGAGATGGAGAGAGAGATAGAGAGATATTAAAGATGCCCTGTAACATATACAACACCGTGTGTTATTTGATTAAATATCGTTTGATAAAATGTGTTTTTAATTCTGTGAGCAGGACGACATGAATAAATGCCCTGTCATTGGGAGAAAGGTAAACTACAATGAGTTGCTAGTACTACTGTCAGGCTCATTGAAGATAGCATAGCCTGTAATTATCATAAGCTATGAAATGACGCAATTACAGCAAGGAATCATCCTTTTCAGCCCAACCAGATATGAGCATTAAGCTAGAGTTCAGCTGAGGGTTTATGGCGTTGCTGTCATGAAGCTACAAATATGAAATGTGTTTTATGGGTGATAATAGCTGGTACATTGTATCAGACTGTCGTCATGCTGCTCTAATACACAGCAGCATGTGGTATGTTACATTATAGCCTTTGTCGCCGGGAAAATGGAGGCCAGCCACCCAGCTGAGCTGAGCTGCATCATCAGCTGATGGTCTGCTGAGCATCTGTATGACAAGATTATATGAACATGGCTGTTGATGTGGGGGAAAAGAAAACATTTAAATCTTCAGAACTTTTGTTTTTATACACACAAAATATTGTGTTGCAGTGGGTGAGCACAACATACATGTGAATCTTCATCACTTCATTTTAGATATCAAAACAATATTGAATTTGGTGTTGAATCTTTTACATTATTCAGTCAATTTATTATTCATTTGATTTTTAATCCCAATTAGTCCTCAGTATAGCCTATACATTACGGTCGCACCTTGAACTGATGTGCATTGTAACATGTATACATCTCACAGATGAATGTGTTTAGGGGCCAGCTGTAGAGGGTGTACCAGTCCAGGAAGCAGGGTGACACAGCAAATTTACAACCCTCAATTATGAGGACAGACATCTGCGTCACAAAGCATTTAGGAATACACTCTGATTAGTGATGCAACATCCGACATTATCCCAAATCTTGGGCGTACATTAAGTTTAATATATGACGCTTTCTCTTATTGATATGCTATAAATTACGATAGCTATATAATATTCATAGTTATACCTGCAGTGAAAGCTAATTGCATCATATCGCTCGCTGTTAAAGCTTATCGATTGAAAACATTAAATGATTGTAATTTGATCTCCACAGTAGATGAGTCATGGTTGCTCTTGATACACTCACGATGACGCCACACAATGAAATCACACAGTGATTTAATGTTCGTAAGTCGTCTTTCAGGAGACAGTGTGACGAGTTGTTCATGAAACGGAGCTGCTGAATGGAGCCAGACCCGGGATTTGTGGCTGGTTTCAGAGCCATTGTCATCCAGAGAAATAGCCTGACATTTAGCTGCTGCTGCACTTCTTTTGTTACTGCTAGCTTTATTACCCATCTCCCCTGGCTGTAGCTGACCATGCATGGTCTTTTCATGTTACAGCCCTCCTCTATTGTGCTCATCACGTCAACCATAAGGTGTAATGTTCTGCCCTTACCATTTTTAACACGCAAATGAAAAAATAGACCTCAGTTTTGCAGCATAACATACTGTAACACATGCCAAAAAAGGTGGCATAAGTCTGTTTTCATATGAACTGACACATACTGATAAAACTAGGAATTGTATTAATTGAGATTAACTATCTGCTCCCTTCTACAGACCTGCAGGCCCTACATCTGGGCACTAAAGAAGGTACCCCGAGGTGCTAGGAAGAAAGCACCATGGCAGGGGCCTCTGTGAAGGTGGCGGTGCGTGTCCGCCCCTTCAATTCAAGGGAGATCGGAAAAGAAAGCAAATGCATCATTCAGATGACTGGAAACACCACCAGTAAGTACTATAAGAATAGCTTAAACTTCACCTACAGTATGTGTGCTATGTGTACTACAAAGAAACATAGATCGCATGAACAATTGCTTCCCACTGCATGGATGGGCATCAGAAGAAGTGTTTGGCAAAAGGCACTCAGCTAGATGTAAGCTTGAGCTGAGGGATTCTTCTTCAACCAGAAGGCACAGGTTCAGGCATCAGCATCGCGTCATCGCCAAGGCCGCGCCCTGTTTTGGGAGAAAGAAACGCGGTTTTGCGTCACATATGGAGAGAAACAGGAAAGTGCAGAAAAGCTGTGGTGTAGAAAGTTAACCGAGGCTTTCACACTGAGATTTGAGGCACATAAGATACATAAATATTCACTGTCAGTGTGGTAAATCGCTAAATGATGCTGGTGACAGGTAATACTGATGGATAGCTAGTGTTAGCTTGAGTGGGAGGCTGCTTCAGTACAGTCATACAGTATAGCAGCATCAGACTGTCGTCTCCAACTAAATCTCAGCCCATAGATCAAACAGTTGGCTATTAACACGTTGTTTTTTTACTGACAACACTTAGCCTAACGATACCAGGTGATTCAGTCAAATATGTAGCATTATAGAGCGGATATAGTCCGGATAAGCAACATCTAGCTACTATGTTGGGTCATTCATCCACTTGGACGGGGGAAGACATATGGGGACCAATGGATTCCTTAGGTTTTATAGTTTCATATGAAACCAGTATCTTCAATCAAGCTTTAAAACTGAGCCCGCTACAACCTAAAAATGGCAAGTTGCATTAATGAATTAAAGAAATTAGTGACGTTCAAACAAATTTGCGTTAACGCTTTTTTATTGCGTTAAATTTGACAGCCCTAATCTGTTGGATCTTTTGTTTTCTATCCCCCAAAGGGGGCGTGGCCTTGGCGATGATGGTCTGGTCTATTGCTGACGTTGACCTCTGACCCCCCTGCTGGGGGGGTTTACTGAAAAGATAAACTCCCTTGTGCATAGTACCAATTGTGACCTGTTAGGTGTGTGCATATCTCCTGTGAACAAGCAAGACCTATTCCAAGGTGTGTGAGATGAGCAGGGAATTTATTTAGAATCAGCTTAAATTACATAAAAAGATTATTGAGATACTGTAGGAGACAATTTAATCTATCTATAGAGAAAATGTCACCTTGTTGAGGTCGTCTGCAAGATCGACAACTGTCTAATTATTACAGTGTCGATCTTTTCAGTTACTAAATCGGGTAGAGCAGTTATCAAAATGAAAATCACCTGTTCAGGAAATCTCTCCATCATCATGCTGTAGGTGACATAATCTCCTGCATATTTGACCTGATATTTATTTCGGGCAAGCAAGGCCTGTTATGTGTTTATGTGGCCAGATTAAGCCAGATATTAGAATGGCTCCTTATTCAACATTTTAACATTCAGATCTGCCACTACCGCAAATATTCAATACGCACAATAACGGCAGATACATCTTTGAAGAAACAGAATGATTTTGTCCATATAAGATAAACCATACAAACATTTGTGCACTTGCCTCTAGCCACAGTAAAGTTTCCTGCAAAACCTACTGTATTTGTTTTTGTGGCCGTATGTTGTATGTGTCTGTAAGTATGTAGTTCACAGCAGCCCACATTCCTTGGGTTATTCAGTGCAGAGTGAGGACTCTGGTCGAGAGGAGACTGGAAAGATACTCGATATGTAGTCTGCTTAGGAAGGTAAAGCCATTTGTCAATAATGGATGAGGCTTCCTGAAATATTTACCGTTTGGCCTAATTTAACCGTCTCCCCCCTCCTTCCTCATGTCATGGGTGACTAGACAACAAGCTGGGTGGCTTTTTTTGGGCCGTCTTATTATAACATTGTGATTTGTTGCATTTTGTGATGTAGCTCCCTGTTAGACATAACATTTACAATCTTAAAAAAATCCCAAATTAATGGATCCAATTTATAAAGAGTCCCTCCAGGATTTCACAGCATGAAGGTGAATACATTTTGTTGACATCCACAGTAAGAGTGGTGTCATTGCCACTACAGCAGTGGACAAGGATCATTTTGCTGTCAGCAGTGTCTCCTTTAACAGTGTAAACTTAGATCCACAGGGAATATATTATATACAGTGTGGATACCACTGAAATGTCCATTTGATTTAATCTGTGAATTTGAATTTTTCTAATCACACAAAGTGGGTCTGTTTTGTTTAATTAAGCATGCTACCATGATAATCATTATGGTGTTTGCTGGTGCTTTACTGCATTCTAATTTGGTCAGTTCCTTCTTATTCATTGCAATATCTTATCCTATTCTTCAATTGTGTTGGTTTGGAGACCTCCTGAGGAAACCCAACGTAGTAGTTTTGCAGTACAAAATTTACTGTGACTCACTCAACAGTATACAAAGCCAATCAGGCTGTCAAAGCACAGCAGACCTTGTAAATAGGGGTGTAAGAAAATATCGAAAATATCAAGTATCGCGATTCGCAATAGTATGTTTTGTGATACTGTATGGATTCTCAAAAACACTATTGATTTTTAATTGATAGTTTACATGCAAAGCTGAACTCCGTCAATACTTTTTCATTTGCAAAGAGATACGCCCTCTTATGTGCTGCTCAAAGTAGTGCTATGATCTTGGATGTTACAGGGACTGTGATAAATGCAAATGCAGATCCCACTGTTCTGATTGCATAAAAAGTCAACTTTTTTTACTCAGATTTTATGTACAGTATGTGGCGGTGTGTTCTTCATACTATGACAGCTTTTTTAGATAAAAAAATCGCAATATATCGCCTTTCTTACAGTATCGCAATATATTGAATCGTAACCCCTGTATCATGATTCGTATCGCCAGATTCTTGCCAACACACAGCTCTAACTGGTCTAACATATACCATAGATTACTCACCCATAAAAAGATGGGGGGCCAAAATTGACTGTAAAAAATCATTCTTTCTTTTGTTTACTTGGCTGCCTCTGGCATTTGTTTTTCAGAAATGTAGGTTTTTGTGATTCATTTATTACAGTCAAATCATAAATAGTTATTATATTTAATATAAGTAACACAAGAATGTGCAAAAGATTTTCTCAGACCTGCATCCAGTTAATCAGGGAGCTTGTGGGCTTGATTCCTCACAATATAAATCACTTTACAAGCTGGTAAATATGTAAATTGCAGTTAAAGTTTCAGGTAAAAGGAGCATTGCAGTGGACATTTTGACATACTAAAAAGAAGGCCCCCCCCCCCACGCTGATCATTTTACAGACAAAAGTAGGTCTGTGTGAGCAGATTTTAGTGAGGCCTAAATCACGTTTCTGTTAATCTACCTCAAAATCCAGATTTTTTTTTATTAATATGTCAACAGTATTAGAAAACGTCTTGCTGGTCAGACCCACACACAGCACAAAGCTGCTTTCAGTGAGACTGCAAAGTCTTTCAGCAGAGCAGATTGTTCTCTTCTAAACCAAGTCAATGGCTCTGGATGTGGACTGGAGGATGTGAGCAGACTGATGTCATTGGTTGTCTGGAGGGGGTACAGAGGCAGGGTATAAATGCCCCCTTGTCTTTTTGTAGTCTGGGCTGAGGAAAAGAAGACGAAGGAGTGGGGTTTTTTGTGTGTGTGTGTCTCACACTGCCTCTGCTTTGTGCTCTCTGACACTCATGTGTGGGTCAATACCCCAGTTCCCACAAAGCAGGAGAATGGCAGTAATCTTGTTGTTGGAGAGATCTTCCCTCCCACGCTGACCTTAATTAAGATGCAGGGGACAGACCTGAAGGAAAATAGGCCTCTCTTTAGAGGGCTATTGGGGGCATATACTTGGTGGATAGATTTATATTTATATTTCAGCAAACAACTTATAGACTTGTAAGAAATTTCACTAATGGACCCAGAATATCTCTGTGTATACTTAACCAGCTCTTGCAAATGTATGTTGTTGTGGTATATTATGTGTGTTTGAATGTAGACACACAGATTCATGTTCCTTCTTAAAAGGTTTTAGCACAAATAAATACCTCATTAGCATAATATTTACTACTCCATCATGCTAAATTTGGTATAGACACAGTGCCTCTTGGTACTTTGTGTCTTAGGTTTTATAAACTGGGATAGAAGTCCAACATAAAGCAGCAGACAACATGCCACCTAGAGCCAGTGCTGCTGTTGCTGCTGCTGCTGAATATAGCATCTACGTGGCTCTCCTCCAGCCTCTGTCAGTGGGTTCACATCCCCTCAGCCAGACCTGCTGACGCAGACACATTTCCTCCCCTATTGACTGGGGCAGGTCACCCGTGATAGTCTGACCAGCATCACTCAATCACAATTATGAAGACAAACATGGAATTTGCCATAATAAGATACAGAAAATATGATGTATAATACCTCAAATTAAACTGGAGCAGACAATCACCACTATAATTAGGATAAATGATGTGACAGTGATAACCACGAGCAGTGGTGTAGTTTTACAAAATACTACTATACTGTTATTGTATATACTATATACAGTATATATATTTTACGGTTTTACAGTGTATCTGTATATATATTTATTACTTCTCAATACGCATTTACATTTATTACAGTCCTGTTTACATTTAGTTAATTCATTACTGTACACCTGTCTACAACACATTTATATTATTTTATTTTATGTTTCACTAATGTATATTTTATCCGTATATTTTACCTTCTGCACTTTTTATGTCTTAGATTTCAAATTTTCTTACTTATGTGATTTTAATTTCATACATATTTAATGAGCATTGTTGGAGGGAGCCTGAGATCCAAGATTTTCATTGCCAACGACTGCATCTCTGTAATTGTTGTGCACATGACAATAAAGATCTTAAAGTTGAACTAGTTTATATACTAGTATACTAAACATCACACCTGCTGAAAATAAAGTGCACACTCTTTTCATTTAGGGATACATCAAAATATACAGTATATTTATTTTCAATTTCCAATACAAATTTCTGGGAATAAAAATCACAGATATGGTGTCAAAACATACCATACAGTATCTTCAATATAGATCTTAAAAATAAAGATGGAAATATCCCTTTGTAATAAGTAATGTAATGTGCTATGTATAAATGTAATATTCAGTGTAACTATAGCTTTGTAATACACCATTTTTCAGCAGTGGTGAAATGGTATCCTGTATTTGAAAGTATTTACAGTAAAATGGTTTAAGTATCATAAAAGTCATCAGTATGAAAAAAAGCAGCTGCTCAATTGTTACATTATCATATAGGAAAACTAGTTTGATCATCAAATCATTTGAAATAATTTTTAAGCAAACATATCAAAATATAAAAAAATCAGGTACCAGCTTTTTAAATGTGAATACTTGCTGTTGTTTTAATATTTTGTTATATTCAAATTAGTAGTTTGGGGTTTTGGATGACTGGTCAGACAAAACAAGACATTTTATCATGTCAACATGGGTTGTGGAAAATAGTGATTTTCTGACATTTTAATAACTAAACGATTAGTCAGTCAAAGAAATAATGGGCAGATCATTTGATAATGGCAATAAATGAAGGAACAAAATAACTTCCAATTAATGGATAGCTAACAATTATTTACAAAACAGCTCTTAATCAAGGACTGTATAATAGAAAATAATTTACTAATGAACAGACTGCAAGATACTTAACCAGTGTCAAATAAGTGGTTAACCATAGAGCATGTCTCCATCCATATTAAATGGTCTAATGGTGAATTATTATGCATTCAAATCAGAATTTGGGAAGTTGACTCTTGAAAATAGAGAACTACATATAGCTCATATTAATATTTCCTACTTTATGTTTCTCTCTTTCAAAGATGTGATTTGTGTGGTGTACAAATAAGTGTGAATATCAGTGATGTACACTAGTACAAGTCTAATCTTCTATTACTAGAAGTCAGTATGTGTAAACATTACGCTGCTAAAAGAGGACATATTGTGGATACGTGCGTACACTCCTGACCACTTCTGGTTTGTGAGCACAGTCAACACCAGAAGAGAAATGAGTTGCTATTGTATCCCCTCTAATTACGTTTACCCCCCATGACATGACTTCCAGACCTGGCGTCATCTATAAACCCAACACCTTGTGATTAAAAAGCGTTTCCATCGTAAAAATAGAAGACAGGTAGTAAAGAGGAGTATGATGAAGATGGGAGACGTGCTCTGTGTGCTCAAAATGCTGCTAAAACTGGCCTCAGGTGGAAATTACTCTGACACAAGCTGTGATCACTGAGAGCGTCACCCACGCTACTGGATGCAATTAAAATAGGCAGCCCTGCCCAATGCTTCCCTGTAACACTCATATATTCTGCCAATCACTGCCACTCTAAAGTAATTACCTTATCTGAGAGCGAGGCGCTTTTCTTTCCGGTGCTGGGGAACGGGGGGTGTATGAATCATACTGCAATCAGAGATGAGTAAGCAACAAGAGGAAGTCGTACTGCAGAGATTCTGCTTCTGGGAATAGTCGGATCCAGATATATTTTGCATTTTAGAGATCTGGTAAATGTCTCCTTTTATAAATGCTCAATTTATAGAACAAAGTCAGTGTTATTTACCAGGAAAACCAATCAGTTTCCTTCCTGTTGTCTCCTCGTGTCAGCTTGAGTATGTATGTACAGTATGTGTGTGTGTATATATATATATATATACAGTATATGTATATATATATGTACAGTATGTGTACACTCAAGCTGACATGAGGAAAGAAATTGATTGGTTTACCTGGTAAAAAAGCTGACCGTGTTCTATATACAGTATATACAGTACATATATATATATATATATATAAGGGTATGTATTTAGGTCTTACTGGAATTTCGAGTGATGTCATGATGTCTCTGATGTCATGACACATTACTGTAGAAGACCATTTGTGGCAGGAGACTGCAGAGGAAATGAGCAGTATGGAAAACATTTCTAACTAATTAATGAAATTGATTCTGTGGCTGTGGTCTAGCAGCAAACCCTCATGTATTTTATGACAATCATAATTCGCAGAATTCAGATAAATATGAAAGAGGGCACTCTGTGTGCCAACTGTAGTACATATACATATTTGGCCATCTTCCAGGGTACCTGGTGGTCACGTTATGCCCAGTAAACGAGGCCTCATGTCTTTGTCATGGGCCTGAAACCGGAAACCCACGTCAGCCACACTGGCCTATATTTCATAGTCGGAAACACAGTAGCAGCGTAGAAAGGAAATAACAGTGTGTACACTTACTTGAGAGCGTACTTAGCCCTGGGCCTTTTCCTCTATTATCGACCGCATCTGCATTAGCAGAGAAAATGGTGTCTGGAGCTCTGGGAGCAGGGAGGAAGCATTGTCATAGTGGGCATCACCAGACCACACCTGATATATTGTTCTTGTTTGGGCACGCTACCATGTCCTGCAGTATCCACACAAATACCCCTTGATGTCAATACATCAGTCTGATATACTGTATGCCTCTAGAAAAAACAAGCAATTTGCATTTATGTATCTGATATTTTGCCTGTTTACTTAAACACGATGTGAATCATAATTGTAAAATGTCTCTAAATCATGACAATGAACACATCACACAGGCTATATTTGTTTATGAAAGCATTTTTCTACTGAACTCTAATTGCTTTTTGATTTCTTTTGAGAACATTAGTCTTTCATGTGGCTCTGTTTTCTGTTGTCGGATAAAACACGTTATTTCTGAAGTTAAACATTTAGACAAGAAAGAACTTATGAAATATGAATAATTAATATATCAAAAGAGTCATGTGTTTTTTCTTTTAAGCACTGTTTTTGTTTGATTCGTGATATTGCGTAAACTTTCCAGATGCATATACTGCACATATACAGCTTGATTAGCTGCAAACTAGCCCTATAAGCTACACTTCACTATAAAGCCGAGGAACTCCAGAATACAATGGGTTAACATAATAACATAACTAAGAGATGAAGTGAACCAGAACAAGATGTACTGTATGTCATCATCATGAAGTGAATGAGTAGCTACATGTAGTTGGTTTAGGGTCACGGAGCAGACATATCTAATATCAAGTTAGATCAGATACTGTATCAGTAGGAAGTGATTTGATCAGAGTCATCATCGTCCTGGGGATGTAAATCTACCAGACCACAATGTTAGACTGGGATTCTCTGTGACTTAAAAGCTAAAAGCATTGACCATCAAAAATCAATAAGACTAATAATTATAATAATGGTAATTTAACAGGGATGTCACAATACCAGAAATGTAGTAGTCGATACCAATACCAGAGAAGTCACCCAATTCCATACCACGGTAAAAAAACAAAAACAAAACCATAAATCCTATGTTCTTCAACATACACTCCTTTAATATCGTTAACATACTGGTTTTGCTAATTTATTATTAATCCCTGATGATCTGCCTCAAGTTTCTTGCCAAAATTAAATTTTATAAAGATTACATTTGAACACATCATGATAACAAATTTACCTTACCTACCAAATACTATTTTTTACTGAATAGAGCTTGAATGCATCATAATATAACTAAATGCAACCTCCATACGTTAGCTGTTGTCTCTGTTATTTAGCCAAGTAGGACCGTGCTGCCTCCTGCCAATTTCAACACAGATTTGTTGTTCACAATGTAACCTTATCAGGGACATTTTCTGTCGTCCCCGGGACGACGGTACTCTGTTAGTCTTGAGCCCTTATCCCCAGTACCTATGGTAACTGCGCTACTGTAGAAAAACAAGTACCGTCACGTTTTCAGAAATGTGGCATCGACTTGGTACTGAAGTATTTGTTCTCATGACATCCCTTTTAAAGTTATTAATATATAATGGGAAAAGGTATTTTCCTGTTTGCTAAACAGACACAAGTAACTTACAGTACAGTTAGTGGACATACAAATACCTCAAATTACATCAGCGTTTCTCTGACAGTCTGGAATAGATTAACTATGGTAACGTTTTTCAGTTTGTTTAAGGCTAACAAGAGATAACTGAGCCTGATGAAATGCAGCTCAGGGCTGACGGGTGTTTCAGACTGACACTGTTGAAAGATGAGCTGAGCCTGACGAGCTGAGTCCTAAAATGGCCACAGGTACATAGAGAAACCTGGTAGGGAACAACATGGCCTTATAATCTGGCACCGCCATCAGGCCAAACTGTACATAGGAAAGTAGGAATTAAGCATAGCAAAATGTTATCTTTTTTATCCAACAATGTAGTGTTTTGGTGTGTAATTTGTGTTACAGCCTCGCAGGGCCACCAGCAGGGCTATTCTGACATTTTTTAATGTTGCTTTTTTCATGTGCATGATATTTAGTCTGTCAGATGCTCACATACAGTAACAAGTTTGTATTAGATTGTGTTTTCAACTGATTTATTCACTGTTTAAAAGCAATAACTGTTTGTACAATCCTGTAGATTCATTTCTCTAATGTGGGCAAAGAGACTGTGATTAAGTTTAAATGGCGTTTTGCATTTTTTTGCAACGACACCAATATAATAAGCTGATGGCAACTGATATAACAGGATGTATGTATTTCAGTCCATGCTGCCACCTTCAGTGGGGGGAAATGTTTTCTCAGGATTCTGTGTTCATCTTCCAAAAACTGCCAAAACTGCCGGTTTCTTGTCTTATCTGCAGTTTAATGCTTTACTTTAGTACAGAGGCCTAAACACTACATGACTGTTTAGTACAGAAACAGGAGGCGACCAAGGCTTTTCCAGTTCTATTAGCACAACATGACACCGACACAGCTCAGATACAGTTTCACGTGGGCGTCTCTCACCCTCCCTCTGACCAGTGTTCCTTGTCCTGTCTTTCAGCCATCAACAACCCCAAGCAGCTCAAAGACAACAAGAGCTTCAACTTTGATTACTCCTACTGGTCCCACACCTCGGTAACTCTTTCTGCACCCCCACGGCGCAAATGTTGTACAGACACCCCAACAAACACAAACATTTGCATCACTGCGGATTGCTTTATGTTGCGTTTTAAGATTTAAGTCGCTGATTATTGATCTCTGTCCACAGCCAGAGGACATCAATTATGCCTCTCAGATGCAAGTGTACAAAGACATCGGAGTAGAAATGTTGCAGCACGCCTTCGAGGGATACAACGTCTGCATCTTTGCTTATGGTCAGACAGGGGCTGGCAAGTCCTACACCATGATGGGGAAGCAGGATGTCAAGGATCAACAAGGGATCATTCCCCTGGTACTGATTATTGTGATGACTCGACCAGTGCTGATAGTAAATCAAAGGAAAGATGAGTTTGATTGTCTCGGATGCAACAATTGTAGGAATAATGTTCTTATTTTTCTCCTTCCAGCTGTGTGAAGATCTTTTCACTAAGTTCAATGACAATGCAGACAACAGCAAGTCTTATTCTGTGGAGGTAAGCATTCAATGCCCTCTGCTTAGTTTATGTACAGAAATTATGAATCTCACACAAAGAGAAGAGATGTACAAGCTTATTTCCAGCTGCAGTCCCCGGGAATGTAGACACAAACACTACTAATGCAATGAATACAAATACAGGTAGACTGTATGTGCTTAACCTGCCACCTGTTACGAATGTTCAAGCTAATTTTGTGAATCTGAACAGGTAAGCTACATGGAAATCTACTGTGAGCGTGTGCGGGATTTACTGAACCCCAAAAATAAAGGGAACCTGCGTGTTCGAGAGCATCCTCTGATGGGACCCTATGTGGAGGACCTGTCTAAGCTGGCGGTCACCTCCTACAATGACATCTCGGACCTGATGGACTCCGGCAACAAAGCCAGGTAATGGAGCTGTTTATTCATTCAGGCCCTTACTTTGCATACAGTGTATACCATTTTTGTTTTTTGCCAGACAATCTTTTGCATAGTTAAACTAATTTTAGATTTGTTAAAGGGTCAGTGTGTAGGGATCTATTAGCAGAAATGGAATTCATAACTATGTTTTCATTAGTGTATAATCACCTGAAACTAAGAATCATTGTGTTTTCGTTAGCTTCGTTAGCTGTAGTCCACGGTGTTACTCCGCCGTGTTTCTACAGTAGCCCAGAACAGACAAACCAAACACTGGCTCTGGAGAGAGCCTTTTACGTTTTTACGTTACCTTAAGGCCACCGTAGTTCTCCGACACACTTGTGAAACTGCGGTAACGTGAGCCGCAGAGTGCCAAACCGTGGTACCGCCAGCCGCCGTCTGACTTCCGTTGCTCCTAAAGTAGTGTTATCATGGTAAGGATGGCCTCTGAGCGAGGCGAACAGTATTACCACAGTTTTGTAGTTGGCGTTTGGGGTGCTCGATATATTGAAATTGATGTATTGCGGCTTGTTCTGCGTGGGGTGTAGTAAATTACTATATCGCCATCGTTGTGTATAAATATTAATTGTAATTTTTTTAAACTGCCGGCATGAGATTTATTTTGGTGTTTCGCTTCTGCCGCGGCTCTCCATCTCACCGATTCCTCTCCTGGGCGAGTGTGTGTGGCGTGTGAGCATAGATGTTCGTACGAGGCGTGTGTTTTTGTATCTGGAGGGAAGCAGAGAACAGGGAAAGTGCCTGGAGAGAGCGAAAGAAGTGAAGCACCAACACAAGTTTATACGTGTTGAGGTTGGACACGGTGATGGAAGATGCCAGCCTCCACTACGAAAAAGACGTTACCGCTTTTAATAATCGCCACGGTCTCTGAATATATAAGACATAGCATACTGGTTTTACAATGCATGCAGTTCGTCTGGGAGTTTCCTGGGCTACTAAACCAGTGGTGTAAAGGCTAGAAAAGCTGCGCCGGTTAAAATAGAAACGCTCAGTCAAAATTGAATAATTCTCAATAATTTATGTGTTATTCGTCCGATATACACTCACCGGACACTCTATTAGGTACACCTTGCTAGTACCGGGTGTTCTTCTGCTGCTGTAGCCCATCTGCTTCAAGGTTGGACGTGTTGTGCGTTCAGAGATGGTATTCTGCATACCTTGGTTGTAACGAGTGGTTATTTGAGTTACTGTTGCCTTTCTATCATCTCGATCCACTCTGCCCATTCTCCTCTGACCTCTGACATCAACAAGGCATTTTTGTCCACACAACTGCCGCTCACTGGATATTTTCTCTTTTTCGGACCATTCTCTGTAAACCCTAGAGATGGTTGTCGGTGAAAATCCCAGTAGATCAGCAGTTTTTGAAATACTCAGACCAGCCCGTCTGGCACCAACAACCATGCCACGTTCAAAGTCACTTCAATCCCCTTTCTTCCCCATTCTGATGCTCGGTTTGAACTTCAGCAAGTCGTCTTCACCACGTCTAGATCCCTAAATGCATTGAGTTGCTGCCATGTGATTGGCTGATTAGCTATTTGTGTTAACAAGCAATTGAACAGGTGTGCCTAATAAAGTGGCCGGTGAGAGTATATCGTATATCGCGATATAGCCTGAAAATATCAAAATATTATTTATAAGCCATATTGTCCAGCCCTACTCGGCGGCTCACGTTACCGCAGTCTTGGAAAGGGAGGAGTGAGCGAAGGGGTACCCAGTTAGTTGCAATCTGCAACCACACCACTAGATGCCGCAAAATCCTACACACTGTCCCTTTAAGGCATGAATCAAACATCGCAAATACATACAAGATATTTCTGATCAAGTGGAGGAGATGAAAGTTATAGCTGTGCTGAGACTCAAAAAAATAAAGCTCTTTATAATGTTTACTAAGGTTCAGTTGATTATTTATATATCCCATACCTATTTGCATTTTCAATTGTGTTTCTTTATTATGTTTGTCGGACATACAATAGAAATAGCAGGACAAGTAATTTACTTTGTCATAGTGAAGAGACACATCCTCCTTGTTGGACAAATGTGGAGCAAATGCAAATGCTTGTTGCACAAACTGATAGAAATGTCTTCTCTGTTTCTACAGGACTGTGGCCGCC
Source organism: Sebastes fasciatus (assembly GCF_043250625.1). Taxonomy (NCBI): domain Eukaryota; kingdom Metazoa; phylum Chordata; class Actinopteri; order Perciformes; family Sebastidae; genus Sebastes; species Sebastes fasciatus. The sequence goes on from NC_133799.1 coordinate 32,675,828, forward strand.
ACCAACATGAATGAGACAAGCAGCCGCTCACACGCCGTCTTCAACATCATATTCACTCAGAAACGCCTCGACGCTGAGACTGATAACACTTCTGAGAAGGTCGAGTTTTATCCCATCCTGACTGAATTTGTTTAACATTGAGCTGCTGCCTCTGCTTATCTATCAGCTGATTGATGACACCGATTTACATGTAGATCTTGTCCTAAATTGAAAATCAATGACTGCTTGAAGGTCGTACTGTAATTATAAGGTAACATGGTGAAGATGTTTTTTTAATGAGACCCCACTCTGGAATAAAGATGAATAGCTTTAGCTTTTTTGTAGGCAGCTAATGTGTTGTAGTTTATTTATTGGATGTTCTGTTGCAGGTCAGCAAAATCAGTTTGGTGGATCTGGCTGGCAGCGAGAGGGCAGATTCCACTGGAGCCAAAGGGACCAGGCTGAAGGTGACATGTTTCCCTCAAATGCATTTTAGATATTCAAACACAGAAACACAAATCCTTGCCTACATGGGAAACAATCACTATGACGAAATCCATATTAAAGCAGTTAATCCATGTAAATATCATTCTCTGCTTCCTGCTCCGTCACAGGAAGGAGCAAATATCAACAAATCTCTAACTACACTGGGGAAGGTCATCTCTGCTTTGGCAGAAGTGGTATGTATTACAGTATACCTGCGTATTGTACATTGTAAGATAAAGCAGATGTTACGAAGGACAAACATGTTAATTTTACTGTCTACTTCATTTTAGGACTCTGGGTCGAATAAGGTAATTTATTGAATATATTAAATTATTAATTCATGTATTCATAACCCAAATGCCAATAAATACATTGATTTTGTCTTTTAATTTGATACACAGAATAAAAAGAAGAAGAAGGTGGAAAACCACATCCCCTACAGAGATTCAGTTTTGACCTGGCTACTGAGAGAAAATTTGGGTATAAACACAATATTTCTTTCCTCTTTCTGATCCATAAGTTCTCGACAAACTGAAACTGAAATGTTGGTCTTCATTGTGTCAGGGGGGAATTCTCGTACTGCGATGATAGCTGCCCTGAGTCCAGCTGACATAAACTACGACGAGACCCTCAGCACACTCAGGTAGAGAACACATTTTCTGCTGCATCTTTTCCCTCCCACACATCTGCTGAATGTGGCTCCGAGGGACTCTGATGCCAGTGAGACCAAAGTGTTGCGTAATACACGTTTCCCTCAGTGGCTTGCATCAGTTTCACACTTCAAATACCCTTCACGCCTTGCAGCTGCAGTGCCAGGCTGCAGAATAATGTGGACGTGTGATGTCAGGGGGGTTGTGAAGGTGTGTGTGTCTCCTCCTTCATCTCAGTGATCCCTCCCCCTTATGCCCACAGGTACGCAGACCGCGCCAAACAGATTCGCTGTAACGCCGTGATCAACGAGGATCCCAACAACCGATTGGTGCGCGAGCTGAAGGAGGAGGTGTCTCGCCTGAGAGACCTCCTCTTCTCCCAGGGCCTGGGTGACATCATTGAGAGTAAGGGATCATTTATCAGGTTTATGTGACCATTAGTGTTATCTCTAAACGTTTTGTAATGGTTTCTGATCCTTTTGTCAGCGTGCACACTATTCTCAATGATACACTGTCTGTCTCACCTCAGCCCACACAGCTCCCCTCACAAGCACTGCACTGCTTTTATTCTCCCTGTGCTCACAAACATTGCGTGTGCTGATGTGTGTTCAGATAGAACACAAAGCAAATTAAGAGCCAGTGCAGAAAAATCAATGGGAAGACGTCAATGGAGATAAACAGATACTGATTCTCTTTAGACTGCCAATGGGACCAGAATTGGCAAAGTGCAGTTTACTCCCATGTTGTGGACCAGAAATAGTGTGGGCAGGGTTTAGAGCATTAGCTCAACATTTGCATATCAGAGAAAGTCTGTGTTACAAACTGGAGGTGTGGAGTTTAAAATTGTGGGCCTTTACCAGGCGCAGAGGGTCTAATGAAAAGATTCTATCTTTACGGAAGCCCTGAGAGGCAAGTGAGAAAAAACATCTGGTGATCCACTTTCTAAGTCTGATCTAAATTGCTTTTTTTCTCCAGGTGAAAAGGTTTATCCAGGATATTCTCAGTTTGTTTTTTTTAAATTCATCTGATAAACAGGTGGAGAAAAAAAGGTTTGCCAGGTGAAAAAAACAATAGTTTTGCCAGAGTATTTTTTCTAAATTCCTTAATTTCTTTTTCATCTGTGAAAACAGGTTGGGCAAAAAGATTTAGCAGGTGATTTTTTTTTTTTTTGTCAGAATACTTTTTCTACCAGGTGAGTTTTAATTTACATAACTTACTGACAGACAACATGTCTACCTTGTGTTTAGAGTGCATGGAGAAATTATCTGGAAGAAAACATGAATGCTTTTAGTCCTTTTTCACAGAGGAAAAAAAGTTAATGCTTTCTTAACTGCTTTTTTCCCAGCTGGGAAAAAATGAAGGAACTTTTATAAAGATTATCCTGGCAAAACGTTTTTTCTCACCTATTCTTAAGTCATGAACACAGGAGAGAAAACAATTTAGATCAGACAATTAGAAAATAGATCAACAGAATTTTTTTCTCACTTGCCTCTCAGGGCTTCCATACTTCTTCAACTTTGTCACAAAAATGTATTTTTCCCAGGAAACAATAAGTGAATGTCAAAATCCATGAACATTTTTATCTCAAGATGTTACGCTGTTTCTTTCTCTCTCTCTCTCTGTCACTCTTTATCTTCTCTTCTCCCAGCATATCGAGCGTCTGGTGCTGACATAGAGGGTTTGAAACGTATGTTTTCTGGCTATTGCTTTTGCTCTTGTGGCAGCTTAATATCGCCGGTGCTTAATGTGACCGTAAATCGTAGCTTTTTTTCTGTGTTCTCTGCAGCACCACAATATCATAAAACATGTATCATAATGTTTTAGTCGAGTTGCACTGAAATACAAATGTTAATGCAATACAAACAGCAGTTTGTATTCCAGGTCCAGGTCTGAGGGTGATTTTCAAGCTTTGTCATTTCGGCTCAAATCTTCAGGTCCTGATGGGCTAAATGTGCCATGTCATGGTGCTGTAGGGATCAGTGTATGGCTTTGTGGCTGTGGCATTGTTTGGACAGAGCTTAATTGTTCATGAAGCAACAAAGCAGAGCAATACAATAAGGAAGATTATGTACCATAATGAGACATCTATGATTTCCCCGATGTAGAAACTGTAGCTTCCCATTCCCCTGGCAGGGTCTGTCTGACTCTATCGCCCCCTGTTGGCAGCCGTAGACGATGATGCAGCCTTCAGTCACAGTGACCGTATAATCACTTACATAATACTGAATCTTTGATGTAGTCATCTCATTTTATGCCATCAATTTTTACTGTATTTCTATAATACATGACTTCATTAACTTTACTGAGGAGGTGCTATTATGTGATCCATCTGGGCGGGCAACAGCCCGTCCAGATGGATGGGTGTGACACACTTTCCCATTCCCATTTATTGCTCTGTGTTGCCATAGCAGCCGCTGCAGGGTTGATATTCCTTACTTTGTAGAATCTATCAGAAGGCCTCAGGCACTGAGCAGAAAATAGGGAACATGATGTGAAATCAGGTTTAATGAACAGAAATTATACAGATTTTGATTAAAAAGTAAATGTCCAATGAAGGCTGAGATTTCAAGGATATCCAAACAAACGTAGCACTGTGGCTGAGTCTCTGCCAGAGAAATGGATTTCTGCTTTCAGTAATTTGTTTGACATTTCTAAGTGTAGAGAAGTACAGTGAGCATTAGATGCATCTTGCTGTTTTTAGATAACAATCTTAATTGGGAGTTCTGGCTTCCACTGTTCTTGGCAGGAAATATGACCTTATTACAAATGAGTCATTATTTTTACATTTTATTTTCCGTACACGATGACTCATTTTGCTTTTGCTTGATTGGTTTTAATAGGATTATACTCGTACTAGTTTTTATATCTGAAATGACAGATGAACAATATGGCAATTTTGTATTTTCTTGTTTTTGAATGTTCCTGCTTTTGACGCTCTGCTTGACGTATTTGTATAATAGCTGCATTTTCTTTGGTCATGGCTGGATGGCCTCCTTGTTGCATCATTTAAGTTGTCCTTCTCTGCGCGTGGCTTCCTGCTGTTGCTGCCCTCGCTTGCATACCAGCAGTTGAAATTTCTCTCTGTGAGTTAGATTTGTTTCAAGCCACATATCTTCTTTCTTTTTCTTTTTCTTTTTCTATTCTCCCTTCTCTTCTGTCCCTTATCTGTTTGCATTTTTCTATTTTCTTTATTCCCTATTATCGATTACCCCCCAACCCACTTCCTGTACACACCCGGCGCCCCCTGCCACCCGCCGACAGACCTATCCGATCACAAGAACAATAACAATAAAGGCCAAGCTGTGAATCAAAGGGATGATCTCTCCACAGTGACCAATGCAATGACGGGGATGAGTCCCTCTCCGTCTCTCTCAGCCTTGTCCAGCCGTGCCGGATCCATCGCCAGTCTCCATGACCGCATCATGTTCAGCCCGGGCAGCGAAGAGGCCATCGAGAGGCTGAAGGTGAACACTGGATAATATACTGTACAGTTTGTCTTTAAACCCACACAGTGTAGTTGTACTGCAAGTATCATATTGGATATTCCCAAGGCTGTATATGTCAGATCATATGCAGATAAATAGTCAGTGTCCTCACTAAGCATTTTACTCATAACCTTCTCAGTAGCTGAGCTGCAATAGTCTATGTTTTTGCTATTGTCGACAAATCTCATGAAATGACCAAAACTAACAATATATTAGTCAGTCACTCTATAGAGTGGTGCATGGATGACGTATTTTTGTAGGCCAACCAGGAAGTTAGCATTGCCCTGGTTCATTCAACAAAAAAACAATGGGATTTTTCCATTGGGTTTTGGATTATTGCAGAAAATAAGCTCTGTGGCAAACACACGTTTATGAAACTTACACCACTTTTATAATTTTTGAAGTGTAAATGCAATCGCCAGATGTAAAAAGCTAACAGTAGGCTATAAACGAACAACAAACAAACAAACGAGTATACACAACAAGGCTGTAAAGGAGGACGAGTCGGCGTGGTGACCTTTAGTAGTCTCATTTAACCACTCGTTAGCAACCGCCTGTTTTAAACAATATAAAAGCTTCAAAACTCACGAGTGGGATATTTACTGATGTATTTAATGTCGTAGAACAAATCTCTTCAAAACATCTCTTCAGCTTGTGTTAACCAGAGACCTTATTTCAGGCTGCTAACTAAAAACATATTCAAAAAACCCATTGACTTTGAGACAAGGAAATCGGAAAAGCGAAAATGCTAACTCATTTCCTGGTTTTAGGACTCATTCCTGTACCACTCCATACCATCTGACTTCCCCTGACTGACCCATTTCTTCCCACTGAAGTCATAAATCCTTTGAGTATTTTGGGAGCATTTTATACCTGTATTAGAGAATGGATAGTAGAGGGATGGCATTAAGTGACAGGAGAAAGATCAAATACAGTGGGCTCACTGCAGTTTTTACCAAGCGTTACTCAAACAGGAGTAAATTGTGCATTTGTTGAGGACTATCTTCAATCATGGATTCGGTGCTCTAGTGAGTATTAATGACGGCAGAACCATGCATGACACGAATAAACTATGGTGCCCTCGTTCATCTTAATTAAGGAGCAAGTCAACCACTGCAGCAGTGTGCTTCATTGATGTGTTTTTAATAGTCTTTGGACAACAATGGAGCTCTATGGCACAGGGGGAGAAGATATATCAGGCTTTAGCTACACATTGCTTGTTAGTGGGATCGATTCATTGTCTGTTTTGGTCTTTTCATGAGATTTGTTGACAAAAACAAAAATATAGAACACCAGACCTGTCCTTGAAATGAATGCCTTTAATTACCACTGTGTTCTGAAATGTCAGGAAACAGAAAAAATCATTGCTGAACTCAATGAGACTTGGGAAGAGAAACTTCGCCGAACGGAGGCCATTAGAATGGAAAGGTGAGATATACAATATTCCATTTTTATTAGTAAAATCCTTCTTGTTTTTCCTTTAGAAAATAGTCCTAACTAGGTTTAAGGAATAGCATGCATACCGTTTTCCTCTTGACCTTTATGAAAGAGGCATCTTGACATAATGAGAAATCCTGCAGCTGCCTGGTATACTGACTGACATTCATCCACAGAGAGGCCTTGTTGGCAGAAATGGGCGTAGCAATGCGAGAGGATGGTGGCACAGTTGGCGTGTTCTCTCCCAAGAAGGTAAGAAAAATATCTGCAAAACTCTCCTCTGTGATCTGATACTTACCGTTTAAATTATTCACCCAAATGCTTCTTTATGTACCCCAAAGCCCTCCGATAGTCCTAGAAAGCCCCAGCCTGTGTTTATCGACACAGTCGGGCTGTTTTCCCCCAACGAGGTTTGTAGCTGTGAAGTGTTTAAAGCTGCCTCCTTCTCTGAGTGCTCTGAGTCTCACTTCACCAGGAGCCTCGCCAAGGCAGATCAGTCGAGGGTTTTTCTTTTTCATCAAGTGTTATCTGAAATCTACTTCATTACTCACTTCAAACACTGAAGGCAGCAATGGGTGTAAACATGTGTGTGTGTGTGTGGGGGGGGGGAGATAATGGCAGCGCCCTCATTTCAGTGATTTATGGCTGTTTGCCTGCAGCCCCATAACATCACACTGAGACTAACATCATGCTGTGAAGCTGCGGGGAGTGAATTTGACTGCATGGATTTAACTATTGCTGATTGTTTGATGTTTGTTACTGGGAGAGATCGCTTTTCAGCTCTCTGATGTGCAGTGTGTGCATATGTTATATTGTAAATAACATATGGATAATAAAGGATTTTTGTATATTACTAACCACATTTGTACTGTTAGTAAATTATTCCTTGTTCTGCATCAGACACCTCATCTGGTGAATCTCAACGAGGATCCTCTGATGTCTGAGTGCCTGCTGTACTATATTAAAGACGGGATCACCAGGTTAGATATTGTCAGACGTTTTACAATCTAATATACAGAAGGATGGAGGGACGTTGTTCCTTTCCTAAAGTTCAGATATTATTTTAGTACTTAATGCATGTTAAGTTGACATATTAAATCAGTACCTCATTTGTTTGCTCTGACATCATATCGTCACGTTTTCTTTTTAGGGTAGGTCGTGTAGACGCCAGCAGTCGTCAGGATATCGTCCTCAGCGGCCACTTCATCAAGGATGAGCACTGCACCTTTACTAGTTCTACTGGTCCAACGGGAGAGAGTGAGTGACCTTTATCTCGCTCCTCAGGCTTGTAGTTGTGAATTTCAGAGTTTAATATTGACAGACAGGAAGTGAAGCCTCATATTGCTCTCTATGTTCCTAACCAGCAGTTGTCCTTGAGCCCTGTGAAGGAGCTGAGACTTATGTCAACGGAAAACTGGTGACAGAGGCCACTGTCCTCAAATCAGGTCAGTAAGCTCTCTGTGAATTTCACCTTTCCTTATGCATGGTACATAGTACAGTGTATATGTACACATTTTGACTTCTTATTAGGGATGGGTACTGAAACCCAGTACTAAATGAGCCACAGGGCAAATATTTTCAAGACCGTAGTATCGATAAGCTCCGACGTTAACGGTTCTGCTATCAGTTTTGGAGAAATTAAGAAAATTGATTTCCTATTTATTTAGGCTACATAAACGTTATCTTGCAACTTTGATTTCACAAACTCTGTTTCTAATTTTAATAAGATTAAAACAGTTGTCAATGATGCATTTTCCAATCCAGAGGACAGATCTTCCTCTCAACCTATCGTTTGTGTGAGTCTCTCTCCCACACACACACATAAACCAGAGACCCTGCTCTTAGCGACAATGGTGGAGAGAACAAAACGGTCGAAAGTGTGGTCATATTTCAGTCGAGTCGATGCAGATAATGATCATTGCTAAAAGTGCAACAAGTCTTTTGCTTGTAAGGGCGGAAACGAGCAATATGTCAAAACATCTCGCGAAAGTGCATCAGATACAGGTGGAGAAATGCACAGACTAGCTCGTAGTTCATCCCTCGTTGCCCCATCCATCATCATCACTATATACAGTAGTTTATAATAGTGATTTGTTCAAAACATGGCCGTTTATTATGCTATAAATAATTGTTTATTTGATTTATTTTACATTCTAATCATCACATTATAAGTGATTTGTTCAAAACAATGCTGTTGCAGTTGCTACTCGAATGCTAATTTATATACAGTATATATGACAATATAAAGCAATTTTAATTCTATTATTCTTTTGTTTATTTTTTTCTCTTAAAAAACAACATAAAGAACCGTTAAGAGTTCCGTTAAAGTACCGGATCGATAAGCCGTATCAGTAAAAGTAATAGTACCGTTAAAATCTTAACGATACCCGTCCCTACTTCTTATTCCCGTAAAGGAAATCGCATCATCTTGGGGAAGAGCCATGTGTTCCGGTTCAACCACCCCGAGCAGGCCAGGGCTGAGAGGGAGAAGACCCCATGTGCAGAAACCCCCGCTGAGCCTGTGGACTGGGCCTTCGCCCAGAGGGAGCTGCTGGACAAACAGGGCATCGACATGAAACAGGAAATGGAACAGAGGTAATTTGGGGACATTCGACTTTACTTTTTCAAGAAAGGCTGTGTAGGTAGCAGATAGAGTCTCACCACCATATTTAGACAGGAACAACAGATGAGGAAGCTAGGAAGGAAAGAAGGGGCATATTACTGGTAACTGAAACCGTAATTGCTACATTTTACAAGCCTGCAGCACAGTGCACATCGACACTGGTGCGAAAACTAAAGTAGTGTTTCCTTTTAGGTGGTGCATCATCTCTCTCAAACCTGTTTTGTTCACTTGTGTTTCTGTCTTCAGGCTGCAGGAGTTGGAGGACCAATATCGCAAAGAAAGAGAGGAAGCCAACAACCTTCTGGAGAAGCAAAGACTGGTACAGTAATGAGCAGCTTTGTGTGCTGTTGAAATTCATCATTAAAGCCACAGGACGCTAGATCTAACTGTAATTGTGTTTTTTTGAGTATCTATAGGTATATTTTATTTTTTGCATGTATATACTTAAAGGGATAGTCTGGGTGTTTTGAAGTGGGGTTGTATGAGGTACTTATCCATAGTCAGTGTATTACCTACAGTAGATGAAACAGACAGGAGTTAACGCACTGAAGCAAAGCAATGTACTGCTGTGGACGGGGTCAGCAGCAAAATCAATTTTAGCCACCTAGAAGAAAGGCTCACCTAAAAAAATCAATATCAGTTTAAGTGTACGATGTTATTTAGAATATCTTCTCCACTTTACCTTGCAGTCGGACAGCCCTTTCTGATGGGGAACTGAAGCCGCTGTCTGTGCTCTCGCGAAAGCCACCAAACTCATACAGCATCTTAAATAAAAAATAAGCCACAATATATTTTTCCATGTTTTACATAAAACACATTATTATTTTTTAATGACCTTTGGTTCTCCATTTCAACGGTTATGTCAATCGACCGGACAGGTTACTCTCTGACATCTGTTGCTAGGTGGCTTGTGTTGACATGGATCTTCATTAATTAATTGTCTAGGATTATGAGAGCAAGCTGGAGGCTCTTCAGAAGCAGGTGGACCGTTACTATCCGGAAACCCTTGAAGAAGAGGAAGAGCCAGAAGAGGAAGGTAGTGTAAATGATTAGACACATACACATATCTATATGTTGGTGGTAAGCAAATCCTCACCAGATGATGGTGTTTTATCCTGTTTGCCCACAGTGCAATGGACAGAGAGGGAGAGAGAGCTGGCTGTGTGGAGCTTCCGTAAGTGGCGGTGCTACCAGTTCACCTCTCTCCGTGACCTGTTATGGGGGAATGCCATCTTCCTCAAGGAGGCCAATGCAATCAGTGTGGAGCTTAAGAAGAAGGTACAATATGTTGTCTTTTCAATTTATATCCACAGATTGATGTTATAATACAGCTCTCCGACCATCCCAATGCTTTTTGTGCTCCTGCAGGTCCAGTTCCAGTTTGTGCTGCTCACAGACACTCTCTACTCCCCCCTGCCTCAAGACCTATTGCCCCCAGACGCGAGCAAGGACAGAGAGAAGCGACACTTCCCACGCACCATTGTGGCTGTGGAGGTGCAGGATCAGAAAAATGGAGCCACCCACTATTGGACATTAGGAAAACTAAGGTACATGAACATGCACCAAGTCTAACCCTAACCCTTACACAACAATGATTTTAAAAGTATGATGCCAAAATATTGTTGATTATATTGTCATACAATATAATTATTGGCTGCTGGTTTTTTTTAACTAAAAAACATTCTCTTGAATAATTGTCTGCAAATATAAATGTCTACAAGCCTTTGATTAACAGTAGACATTTTTATAAAATGTGTTTTTGAGGGATAAATGTCACACTTTATAATAACCATTATTAATAAACGGTAAACGATAGTCAATTCAACTTAAGTTAATAGTTATTTTACTGTTAATGAACAATGCAATGATAATTAATAATGTATACTAATTATTTATAATGCTATAATTTATTTTATCATAAGTTTGCATAATGTGAATTAATTAGTTTATAAATTCTATATTGTATCATAGCTGACAGAAGACGTTGTGATTACATTAACAAACAATTTATTAACAGTTTATTGTTGAACACATTATAGCCTTTTATACACAATTTTAAGCATTTGTTAGTGATGCCAAATGATTTGTAAACCTTTAACAAATTGTTTGTAAAACATCTATAATCATTACATAGATGGATGGACCAGAAACCAATTATTAACCATTGACAAAGTATTAACTATCTATCTAAATAATGTTTATAGATGCTTTACAAAGTATTTATTAACCATTTAACAAGATATTATAATCATCAGTTGCAACGTTATAATAGCCATCCAAATAATGCGTATAGGCAGTTTACCAACCAATTATTAACCATTAACAAAGTGTTTCAAATATCTAGCTATGTAATGTTTATAGATGTTTTACAAACAACTTTTTAAAGGTTTACAAATCATCTGGTAGTCATGAACAAATACTTAATATAGTATATAAAATGTTACAATGTGTGCAACAATAAACTGTTAAAATAACATCAATTATAGCATTATTAATAATAAGTAAACATTATTAATTATTATTTCATTGTTTGTTAACAGTAAAATAACCTAACTAAAGTTTATTTAACTATCAATTTACCATTTGTTAATGATGGTTATTATAAAGTGTTACCAAAGTATTAATCCGTAATATCACAGTATTCACTAGAAGAACATTTCTTATCAACTCCATGCTGAGCTTCCTTTCAGTGCAATGACTTAATGTGGCATTTGTTGCTGCTTCTTGCAGGCAGAGGCTCGACCTCATGAGAGAGATGTATGATCGCGCCGCTGATGTGCCCAACAACACCGCTGAAGACGGTGAAAACGTGATGACAGGCGGCGACCCCTTTTATGACCGCTTCCCTTGGTTCCGTCTGGTTGGCAGGTAAATGCTGAACACCGTTGGCCCTATGCAGTATATGGACAGAACAGGAAGGCATTCACACTGAGCTCATACAAAGGTCAACAACAGCGAGCAAACAGAAGCCCAGTGTTTGTCATTCCGTTCAGGATAATGGGAGGCTGTCGGCCGCAACCACAACATATTGTGCATGTGGTCGACTGATGGACCATAATGACTGAGACACCAGCATGAAGTAGTCTGCAGCTAACTTCATTACGGTGTCATACTGAAGTCTGGTGTTCCCAGTCTGTGCTCTGAGTGCACCACTAGCATCCATTTCAATTTACTGGGCTTCATTTATCAAAAAACGTGATCACAAATTTGCACAAACAGCTTTTAAATACATTAACTGAGCATATTTGTATTCACAATAAACCCGTGCCATCGTCTCATAACTGATAAGTTTTAAAATCAGTACTGTCAATTTTTCAACTTTTAGATTCTATGTGCTTTATAAATGAATGAAGTCCTTTTTCTGGAACATTTGAGATCCACATTTCTTCAGTCCTCCTACTCAAAGCCTGCTGTTTCTTTCTCTCCCACGTTGGCACACAGCCTCCCAATCTCTTTGCCAACCTCTCTCTCTGTCTTTCTTGCAGATGAGTCCTACACACAGTCACATGGCCCTGTTATATAATATTCAGCATCAAGCCTGTAATGTCATTCAGCTCCTGCAAGACAAGCAAAAATGATTAGGCAGTAATCTGAAAAATGTCCCCTTGAAATATGTTGTTTGTCAGCTCATTTAGATTTTTACGGAAGCTCTGAGAGGCAAGTCAGAAAAAGAAATTCTGGTGATCCATTTCCTGATCTAAATGATTTTCTCTCCTGTGTTTATCACTTCCCTCAGGGAGGCGCTACAGGCCACTGTTCACTAAGACTAAACGGTTTACAAACAAACAAACAAACCCTCCTCACATACCACTGACATACCACTGACATGCATTACCAGGATTGTCTGCTGTTGTCCATTTATGTATTTTTCTGCAGAGAATAACATACTGAACAAATTCCGGCCTTGGTCGTGTGATTAAAACACCCTCTAATCTAATTTTAAGAACAGGTTTTGCCAGGATTATCTTTCTAAGTTACTTATTTTTCTCATCTGTGATAATGGGTGAAAAAAAATGTCAGGATCATTTTTCTAAGTGTTTGTTGTTGTAATACTCATTTTGGCCACAAGAGGCTGAAGTGCACCACTACCTTCATGCACTCTAAACATAAGCTACATATATTGTGTGTAGAAATGTATGTAAATTAAAACTCATTTGGAAGAAAACAACATGCTTTTAGTCCTATTTAGAACATGGGGTAGTGGTGCACTTCAGCCTCTTGTGGCTGAAATGAGTATTACAACAACAAAGATTATAAATATATACAGAAAAACAAGTTTTCACCTGCCAAAACTTTTCTTTTTCACCTGTTTTACAGATTACTTTTTTTAAGAAACTTAGAAAGATTATACTGGCAAAAACGTTCTTCTCCTGGTCTTCAGTCATAAACACAGGAGAGAAAACCATTTAGATCAGACATCACCAGATTTTTTTACCTGATTTTTCTTTTTCCAACTTGCCTCTCAGGGCTTCCGTAGATTTTCTATTTCTATTTCTATTTCTATTTCTATTTCTATTTCTATTCAATAAGTGAGTTATACTGGCATATCTGGCCAAAAGCACCACATCTAATGAATTTCAGTTCCCCAGACAAATTCTATATTAGCAATCAACTGAAGTTGGATGTAGCAGTTTTATTTGGAGTGTGTATTTGTACTACCAACGCACTGTAAGCTTACCAGTACAAACATAACTTCAGTATACTTGATGATGGAGGGCTTCTGATTTTACTATAGGCTTAAAACAAGCAGATGATGCTGTTGATCATCTGTGGGTCTTTTATAAATCAGTTTTCAACTCTAGAAGCCTAGATATATTGGATAGTTTAAAGTAAATATTTACGAGAGACAAAAAAACAGATACAGAACAATTTGAATGAAATAAATACAAATAAAATGATAAAATAAAACCTCAAAAACAAAATGAAGTGACATTAAGAAGCTATACACACAATACCTTTCATACACAAGATTATGAAAGAAATCCAGTTGTCAACTCTGGCAGCCATGATGAACAGTATGAATAATAAAAACTTTAAAGTGTATGCACTGTTATATATAATATATATGTAGTATACATACAGCAGATACAGCAGCAGTTATGGATAAATGAAAAAAAGAAGTAAATGATGACAACCCCACACCACCTACCAAGAGAGAGTTGGTGATCTCTAAGGGGTTAAACACATAATATAAAATCACCCAACCTTTCCCTAACCATATCTGGCTCCGTTGAGATCTGGAAGTTCTCTGTGGAAGTTAATCTTTTATCTATGGAGTGTCAATCATCATCTTCATGGTCTGGCACATTTAAATACTGTATATGGACTCTTGGCAAAGGCGGTTAAATACTTCTAAATACCTTCGTAGCTTGTCTCGCACTCTCCCATGTGTTCTCTGTGTCTCCACTGTGTGTACTGAAACAGACAGTGAAAGCGTCCAGTCAATATGGTGCTCTACCGCCCCTCTTGTTTGAACAAGTGTGTGCTCTCTATCTAACTGTTCTAACCTAGTTCCCATGTCTCTGGCTGCACCAGAAACCCCATTTTCAAGACATGCATGAGCGAGCGCATGAGTGACCCTACCCCATCCCCGACCCTCTCCAACTCTGAAATTACTGAGCTGGCCGACCCGCAGCGGGAGGGTCGAGGGGAGGAGGAGTTGGAGGAGTTTGATGACCTGGACGATGATATCTTTTTGGACGACCCGAGCTCGGAGCTCGGGGGAGTGGATGATGATGATGATGATGATGATGATGATGAGGGAGAGCTCTGCCGAGGCTCCGGCGAAGGCCTGGATCCCTTTTACGACCGCTCACCATTATTCAGTGTAGTGGGAAGGTTGGTGAGGTTTCGGGAGCATGCTGGTGGAGGAAACTAGCTCTTTCACGCTGAGACACAGGGTCTGTTTCCCTCGACAGACATCACTGAACACGCAGTACACAATGCAGATACAGTACAAGAGTGTCTTTTTGGTTTGCAGACAGAAATTTTCCATTGTACAGTCTAGTTAGGACGTAAGCTATAGTTGTGATATCACCATGGAGTTGGGGCATTTCAGTTGGATAGCTTCAGAAAACCAGTGTGGGAATTTAATTCATTTCATCTTCTTAAACACTTCCTGCTTGCTTAAGACACCGAGTCAAACTAGCCACTTTAGTTTCTAATCCCCGTGTCAGTGTCACTGTGTCTCATGTTTGAGACACAAATGTTCTCAAACAAAACCACAACACAGATTTTTTTTCACGAACATGATACTGAGTGGACACCGGAGTAGACATTTCTGGGCTTCAAGGTTTATCCTTGTCTTTCTATTTTTAATCTCATCAAATTTGACTGTTGCTTGATTTTCTTTTTTTTTTTTTTTTTTTTTGCAAATTGTTTTTTCACACTAACGTTGGCTAAATGCTTCTCCCGCATATTATTAGGGCTGCACAATTTTGAAAAAATATCTAATTGTGATTAATTCGTCTGATATAGCAATTGCGATTTGATTTGCGATTTCAGAGGGTATGATAATTATTACATCATTATTCTCATATTCATTGAAAAACATTAAAATGACTATGGTGTGATTTCTGCTGTGATCTGTACCAAACAAAGATGTTTTCTAAAGCCTGTACAATATGATGTGTAAGCCAGGACATCTCTGCAGCACCACAATATTTGTAAATTGCAGTGGGACATATTGCGATTTCGATAAAAATTTCGATTAATTGTGCAGCCCTACCTATTATAATTTGTAAAACAAGTCCTTTAAGTCATCCCAGGGTGGGTCAGTTCATACCACTTGTTTCCATGGAAATTCAAGCAAGGTTGATACTCAACGGCTGCTTGAGGTGTGTGTCTCACTTACTGTGTAGTGTGGCTAAAAGCAAACTAGTGGCTTTTACAGAAAACCGTTCACCAGCCAAAGCACTGACATGTCTCATGGAGTATATTCAGGTCTGATTTGCATAACACAGGAACCCACAGCGAAATGTTCTCACCACGCTGTGAAACCTGGATAAGCATGAAAGAGTCTGGAAATGATTCATATGAAAAGTGGTGTTCAAGGAAGACTCAAAATCTCAAGATGAAAGAGCTGGTTTCTACTGCAGCTGTCTCTTTTAGGCATGCCAGAGCACAAGTCTTTTCATTTTGATCTTTTTTGTCAATTTTTTACTTGAATACGTCTGATGATGAACTAGTGCCCCTCTTTTGCACAAATTAGCACTTCGACCCAGGAGGTGCACTTTGATTTCTGATGTCATTCGTTGTTTTTTTTTGTTTTTTTTGGTGTAGCACACAATAATATCAAGCTGTTGGCAGTTTTTTTATTCAAGCTGCGCCTTGTCCCGTATGATGATTTCTGTTCCATTTGCTTTTGATTCCTTTCAGTCGAGACGTTGAAAGCATTTTTGTTCACCCTTTTTTGTCCTGAGCATGCCTTCTTTGCACCTCACCAATCTTGTCATTAGCTTCTCCCTTTTTACACTCACCACCCTTAAATGTCTACCCCTATTGGCTCATGGGAAATGTGGTCCTTGACTGCAAGATCAAGATTGAGAAACCAAGAAATAGGAACATTTCTAGAGCAGTTGTTCCCACATTTATATTATCAAAAGTTAGCCTTTGTCACTACCCCTGAAACATTTTTCAAATCTAATTCAAATACAAAGTGCCTCAAGTGCTCATTTTGGCTCTGTACTTTTGATATAATGTAGAGTAGCGTTTTCATATGGAGGCACGTTCATGATATATATTATCATTAAGCAATGCAAAAAACATTATTCCAGGAATGGAATTGATTGCTAATCAGGAAATCATCTGCTGTCCAGCTTTGTAATGAGCTGGTTTCCAGTATTTTGCACTAATTTAAAGAACTCAAAGTTGACCCTTACACACATGCTCCTTAGCCTCACCAAGCTTTCATCAGTGCAATACAAAAGTTAAGGACTACTGCATGTGTCCCCTACTTGTCTTGATTATGTCATTATTTTAAGATGGTGAGGAAAAGCCCCCACAAAGCGATAGCAAAGGGCAGCCATGGCCATCGCAAGAGCAGTCCCAGCTTCTGTTTGGTTGCTTTGCAGCTCTGTGTTCTGTTGTCCAGTCCAGCGAAATGTTGTGTGAGCCTTTTCCTTAGCTCGGTTGTTTTTAATCTTTTATCATGTCTCTCTCTCTTTCTGCTTCCTATCCAGGGCTTTTGTCTATCTGAGTAACCTGCTGTACCCGGTTCCTCTGGTCCATCGCGTGGCCATCGTCAGCGAAAAGGGCGAAGTGAAGGGCTTCCTCCGAGTGGCGGTGCAGGCCATATCAGGTAAGGCTCGGATCCTCAGCCTCGCCCTCGCCCTCGTTGAGACGAAGTGCGCGAAGCGATTGAAATGACAGACTGTGTGTGACTTCTTGAGGGAGTGAAGTGAAGGTGCTTTGTGTTTCCCTCCAGCTGACGAGGAAGCTCCCGACTACGGCTCAGGAGTGAGGCAGTCAGGCACGGCCAAAATCTCATTTGAGGATCAGCAATATGAAAAGGTAGAGAAAAATCACTATACGTACAGTAGATCATACAGGATTCACCTGTGATATATACCAACATGCTAACCAGTCTGTTTTGCACCTTGCTTTTGCAGTTCCAGTCCGAGACCTGCTCTGTAGGACTGTCCCGTTCAGGGATCTCACAGGAGGAACTTCGTATCGTGGAGGGGGAGGGGCAGAATGCAGAACTTGTACCCTCAGCAGATGAGGTCAACAATAATACATGTGCGGGTAATCATATTTTGAGTGAATGGATACATGTTTTATGTATTTGAGACATTGGGCAACAACCTCCGAGTCTGAAAAGTTAAACCAATGTGGAAGTGTCCTAAACTTGCATTTTTTCTCATAGCCAGCAGGGGGCGACTCCTGATTGCAAAAAGACGTCAGATTGTATAAGAGTCTATGAGAAAATGAGCTTACTTCTCACCTGATTTATTACCTCAGTAAACATTGTAAACATGAGTTTATGGTCTCAATCACTAGTTTCAAGTCTTCTTCAATACAGCATGATGTTCATTTAGTAAATTATGGTCCCATTTAGAGTACAAAGCAGGGGATGCTATAGGGCGTGGCTATCTTGTGATTGACAGGCGTTGTCTGGTCTGGGAGTTGTCCTCGTTTTTCGTCTTAGAACTTTAACCCTTTCACAGTGTGTTTTCAGTTCATGAAAGTTAATTGTAAATGGTAAACGGACTTGCAGTTATATAGTGCTTTTCTATTCTTCCGACCACTCAAAGAGCTTTACACTACATGTCAGCATTCACCCATTCACACCCATTCATACACAGATGGCAGAGGCTAACATACAACGTGCCACCTTGCCCATCAGGATCTAATCTAAATACTCATTCACACAACGATGGCACAGCCTTCGGGAGCAATTTGGGGTTAAGTATCTTGCTTAAGGTCACTTCGACATGTGATCAGAAGAGTCGGGGGTCAAACCACTGACCTTTTGATTGGTGGACGACCTCTGAGCCACAGCCACCCCACATTTACAGATCAGCAGTTCACAAACCAATGGGTGACGTCATGGTGACTGCGTCCACTTCTTATATACAGTCTATCGTTTGAAAGGATGTGTGTAGTGTCCCACTCGGCCAAACAGTGGCCTAAATCTGGAACACTTAGCTGCTAGACTTATGCCAGACCGATGCTTTCTGCCTAAAAGACTCGTGATGGAATTAGCTCTGAGGGTCAAAACGGGGAGCGGGTGATACTTGGCCCAAATTAGCCAAAGTCAGTGCCCCAAATCCAAGCCAAACCTCATCCATCCATGGTTTACGCTGCCAGAAAACTACTGACAATCAGCTGGACTAGGCCATCAACCTGGAATGCCAACTTTAACCTGTGTCTGATTTTTATTTTGCGTTTCCTCACAGCTGATGCAGACGAGATGGAGGGTCCGCTGAAGAGTCCGGACGGCTCGCTTGACACAACTCTGGAGCACCTGAGGATTGGTAATGTTTTTACCTTCAGGGTGACTGTCCTGCAGGCCTCCAGCATCTCTGCAGAATATGCCGACATCTTCTGCCAGTTCAAGTAAGCAGTTCATCAAAAATGTTTCCGTTGTAAATTTTTCTAATGATTGTCAATATTTATCATTATGGAGGATGGAACCTGCCAAAATCAAAAATAAATAAATAAATCAACAAATAAATAAATGACTCAATAAATAAAGAAATATGTCATTAAATGTAGCAAAAATAATATTAAAAACAAATGTAGCTCTTAATTAATTGATAAAATGTGACATGAACAGCTATCTGGCTAGCATATAATCAATCTATGCACTATGACCCATATGCTCTGACCCCATGACACACGTTGAGTGACAGCCCCCTCATTTGCATAATGAGGCAGAAATGCATAAAGAAATTTAAAAAGAAATGTGTAAAGAAAAGAATACATAAATAAATAAATTTGGGGAAATCAATAAAGGGTGAAATGCTAAGGGAAAAGTTTGCCGAAATAAATGCATACAGACAGAAATAAATACAAACATTTAAAAGTAAACATAAAATGTATATATTTTTTAAAAATTTGCAAAAATAAATAAAAAAGCTAAAATAAATAAATAAAAAATAAATGCATAAATAAATAAATTCAAAACTTAATAAGAATAAATAAAACAGAAAATTTAACAGAAGAGTAAATAAATAACTAACATAATTAATACAAAGATAAATAATTAAAGAAGCAAGTTAAAACAGATATATCAATCTATTTCACATTTTATCAATTAATTAATTGCTACAATTATTTTTTATATATTTGCTACATTTAATGACATTCATTTATTTATCGAGTCATTTATTTATTTATTATTTACATTGGCAGGTTTTGTCATCCATATTATCATGTTCTTTTTACAGTTTTGCATGTAAATAATGCACTTTGGATTGATTTCAGTTTCATCCACCGCCATGATGAGGCCTTCTCCACTGAACCCCTGAAAAACACAGGCCGCGGCCCGCCTCTCGGCTTCTACCATGTGCAGAATGTAAGAAGTATCAGCCAGATCCTCTTCAAAGATGAGTTGTTTTGGCAGGTTTGAATAGGTGTTTTAACATCACGGTGTTGATTTTACAGATTGCTGTTGAAGTGACTAAATCCTTTGTTGACTACATCAAGACTCAGCCAATTGTGTTTGAAGTGTTTGGACACTACCAGAAACAGCCTTTTCTTCCACTCTGTAAAGACGTCATCAGGTACCAGGCTATGAACGATAGATCTGATTTACTGCACAGACAGAGATACAATGTACATGATTGTGTTTTCATTAAAATGACACATGATTGTTATTTCTACTACTAGTCCGCTACGTCCCTGCAGAAGACAGTTCCCACGAGTGATGCCTCTGTCCAAACCAGGTAAATAAACTCCTTGCGGAATACTTTGCTTGAATTCCACCATTTATTTATGTTGTATTGTCTTTGTACTGGTCTGTCTGCAAGTCATGTCATCTTAGCTTCATGTTGTTGGGTGTGAGCAGTTGACTCTGACGCCTCGCCGGAGCGGGAGAAATCGCTGGACCTGATCCGATACCTGGTCCCGGATGTGTTCAATGGGGCGCTGGTGGACTCGTTGTCAGGCCACGCTCTGTCTGCCGCTGGCTTGGCTGCTTCCTTCTTACTGGAAGGAAACGAGCTAGCTCAGCTGACAGCTCCGCCCACGTCTATCTGTTCAGTTATTAAAGCTCAGAAGCCGGGTTGGTTATTGATGTCGGATCCAAGAGAATCCTGTCACTGAAAGCCTTTTTATATCAAGTGTTTGTCTTAACCCACGTACTCCAAAGCCAAGCAGCTGTTACGCAACATTACAGTTAATGTACTGACTACTACTTCAAAGAACACAATGTGTTACTTTTATGTGGAGTCAAGCTGCTGTGAAAAGCATCAATTTTGCTGAAGTATTGCTCAAGCGTAATACTGAAGTCTTTCCAGCTATTAGGTCAATGTTCTGTAACTGACACTGTGGCATGTAGAGAGGGAGATAGTGTCCCAAAAAATGAACAGATGATTAGCATGTTTTATAGATTGTATTACAGTTACTACTGGTCACTGACTAGTAGAAGCTGTAATAGTTTTCAAAATGAAACTATTTGATATAAAAAGGTTGTTTTCTTGTGTCGGGATTCTGTTGGATTGGCTCTCTAGTGTTCTGTGTGTTTACTGTCGACCTGCGTGGTGGATTCTCCTTACAGTTCCCTCTTGTTGAACTGGATCACAGTGCCTTTCTGCTACAGTAGTCAGTCATGAAGACTACTTTCTCAGATCGGAATGCAAAATATACTGTACATTATACTGTGTATGTATTTATACACAGATAAGATAAGATAAGAGATTATTGATCTCCAGAGGGGAGATTCACATGTTACAGCTGTACAAAACAACAGTCCAAAACAGCTAAAGAACTATTTGAAATAATAAATACAACAAATTGTGCAAATATATATGTGCAGAACACATTCTATAAAATACTACATACGATATTTTTAATAATACTACATATTATGTTTGCTTGGGCTTGGGCCAAACTGTTGGTGAATCTTTTTTTCATGCAACTCTTAACTCCTTTTGGAGAACTACCTTAAATTGGAGGAATGCAGTTAACTCATTTTTTTTTATAAAACTGTCACTATATCCTGACAGTAGTGCATGAGACGATAATCTGTGAAAAAAAATCATGTTCATCTGCCTGAGAAAGTTTGCTCTGGCCAGCTTTAATCATTCCTACAAAACAATGACAAATCAACAACACGATACTGGTCAAGGAGTTTGTGCATATGCTTTTCCTCATGCACAGGATGCATTTATTACTACAAAGGGCTGTCCAGTAAAGGTTTACAAATACATGTGTACAATCTGAAACAACATAAGTTCAGTAAATTTAGTGGTATTCTCCTTTAAGAGAGGACTGCAGAGTTGCCTATAAATCCGCTGAAGGAAAGGAGCTCCTTCTACTCTCTTTCCCTGCATCACTGATTTCCTTTCTTCTTCCCTTTCTCTTTCCTCTGTAGGTTTAGAGCAGCTCCCTGCTTTTAGCCACTAGTCTACTCTCAGCCTGTCCTCCTGTCTTACACTCTCTTTCTCCTTTTTCGACACAGTACCTGCCACCAAGCTGACAGCTATGACCCGCCCGCAGGCAGGACCCTGTCACTGCAAATATGATCTCATGGTGTTCTTTGAGATCTGCGAGCTGGAGGCCACCGGAGAGTGAGTATCCCTGGGTCACCCCTCGCCAAACATCTAGTTTGGAATGATTTGGCAGAGCTTTCTATGAAATATTTATTTCATTATTATTGTTAAGGAATAGTTATAATGATCCTGAAAAACTTTGGACTAAATGTCTCCAGTACCGTTGATCCCTTGGACATGACCAAATCACTGACGCTTGTTTTCATCTGTGTCCTCCCAGATACATCCCTGCAGTGGTGGACCACAGAGGAGGGATGCCTTGTCACGGCACATTCCTACTGCACCAGGTATGTCAGTCACACTGTGAGCAAATATAATATTTGGAATATTTAAATTGAACTGAACATAACCACACCTCTTTTTCTTTCTGTCTTTGCTGCCTGTCTTTTCTTGACAACCACAGGGCCTCCAGAGGAGAGTCGCTGTTACCATCGTACATGAGTCAGGAGGTGACATGGAATGGAAGGACATCCGTGAGCTTGTTGTGGGTAAGTTCAGGCTTTCTTAACCTGAAAACCAAACATCGCACCAACAGTGGTTATGCCTTGTGTATGAGCTGTTCTAACTGAGGCACCTGTGCCTTCCTAGGTCGTCTCCGCAACACCCCTGAAGCTGACGAGACCATCATTGACCCCAATATTCTCTCTCTCAACATCTTATCCGCTGGGTACGTCAGGCCCATGCAAGATGACCGGTACGTAATGGTGCAGACATTTCAAACAGTCACATCTTTGCAAATGGAATATAACACTGGGCCAGCCCATCTTTTGTAGGCTTTATTACATTTTCAATATATATGGTCGCTGGGAATTCAATATTAGTGGCCATGTTTAAGGTTGTGGCAGCTTGGCTGAATTTGGAAACCACTCTATGGGTCTGACTTTTATGTCAACAGCAGTGTTATCTGAGGACCTCACTTTTATTACTGTTGTGGCAGCTGCTACACTGGAACACGGCACACAGGCAAATGCATGCAGCATGGCAGAAGAGGCACTATATTGAATGTTATAACAACTTCTTTTGTTATCTTTTATTATTGTGTCTGGCTGCATGAGTTTAGCTCCCTCTCTCTGACTGCAGGAGGCCACTCATGAAACATAGAGAGTGACCATGAGCAAAGTGAATCAAGGAGTTATTTAAGAGCAGTTTTTGAAACCGAAGTCTGCCACATCAGCAGTTATGAATTCACTCGTCCATGCTGGCCGTGCGACCCTCCTTGGTGTTAATCTGTGCTTTTTGTTCGTTTAATTGTCGTCGTTGCACCTA
The DNA here is from genome assembly GCF_043250625.1 of Sebastes fasciatus. Taxonomy (NCBI): domain Eukaryota; kingdom Metazoa; phylum Chordata; class Actinopteri; order Perciformes; family Sebastidae; genus Sebastes; species Sebastes fasciatus. The sequence continues at coordinate 32,698,971 of NC_133799.1, forward strand.
CATGTTGCATCTCACCTCGTTTATCACCTCACCTCTAACCCATCTCACCTCTCAGCCACGATCAGAGCTACTAACCCCAACGCTGACCTGCTTACAGACTACAAGAGCCTCACATTTTAACCAAGCACCCTCAAGTCACTGTATCTCAGGCCTTCATTAATTAATACAGTAGCACACCAATATGAAATTCAGATGCTCGTCTTTCTAACTCCAGCAGCATGTTTCACTGTGTAGTGTAAATTCACTAACAAACCTTAAACTATCTGTATTTGGACTCAATATGATGCCATCCATTGGACATACAACATACCATCATCACTTTATTGAATCCCTTGATTAACTCTTGACATTTCACAGACTGGAGATAACAATGAAACAAGTGTCTGTCATGCATTGACCTAATATAATGTCTAATTTGAAGCCGTGTCATTGCTAATGTCATACTGAAATGAACACAGAATGTTTTACTAACATCATAAAATCCACCAAAGGACAAAAGAAATTAGGTAGCTTCTTGTGACTATGACATCTTATAGCAAAAAATATGTACTGTATGATTAGAAGTGTGTAATATGGTGTATAATAGTATTATTTGTTGTTCTGCAGCTAGCCAATAGAGGGCAGTATGGTTTCTTTTAAGAAAAGCATCCCCATAATAGAACTTGTGTCATATGTTATATTGATAACATGTTTATTCAAGAAATACAGTAATTACTGGCATAAAAAGCCACTATTGAACCTTCACTGGTTTGTCTTTTAACATCCCAAATCACTTACCATCAACATCACCACTGTGTGGTGGCACGATAACTCTTAGGTGGTTGCATGTATCATACTATATATGTATTATATGGACAAATATCAGTGTAGATTTTATATTAATGCCCTTTAGTCAAAATGATTACATTATCCAAGTTCAGTTTATGAAAGCTGTAAAGTATTTTTGCCATTTAACTTATATGATTTTGGTGACATTCTGCTTTTGGCTCATTGCTTAATCCCTCCAAAAAGCCTAACAACACCAGCAACACCACCACCACCACCACCACCCAGACCTGAGTTTACTGTACCTAAAGCAACCAAACGCTCCATGCAACACTGTCCAGCGGCCCTGCTCGACTAGCCTTTCTTTCACCGTGGTGCTGCACCCTTATGGGCCTTTCACACAGAACGCAGCGACGGCACCACTGCGCTCTGAAACCCATTATTTCCGATGGCTTGCGCAGCGCACAGCTTTTCTCTGCTCGTGGTGCGCTGTGCCCAAAGTTCAACCAGTCTGAACTTTGGGTTCAGCGCACTGAACCAAGCAGCGAGCGCAGCACAATTCTATGTGAAAGGCCCTTAAGGGTTTTCAGCCCCCAATGTTTGTTCAGTTATGGTCTCAATGGCCAAGAATTGTCTGTAAAGGGCTCAGCACCGGGTCAGGCTGCGGTCTAGTGCGGTCTCTGTTCAGTTTACCAGAAACTAACATCAAGGTATATATGGATGCTAACATTTTTCTCCCTCCAGTCCACTAACGGAATGTTGTTTTTTGCTTTTGCAGACAGTTTCTTGATTCGGACATGCCTAGGTATATTATTTTGCCTCTCTTCTCATGCTCTCTTAAGTTACACACACACACACACCTCATCTTTCTAACTTCCTGAACATCCTCATTCCTACTCAGCCTCCAGTGATTTCGTTACCCTCTCTCTTCCTCTGCCATTACTGTCAGCAATTCATCTGTGCCTCTTTGTTTTCTCCCTCTCATCATGAGAAGTGAGGGGATGTGGTTCTGCATGTTCTCTTGCTGCGCTGGGTGTGTGTGTTTGAGCTGTTATCAGGCTGCGGTTTATGACGGACAGGGTCTGCATGGCTCGCTTTGCTTCACGTGGACTGTCCTTGGCTGTGTCTCTGCTGGGGGTGTCGTGGGGCCAGTATCACACTCTCTGTTTCCACTTCAGCTGTTGCTGCAGGAACTATCTGATGAGGCTGATTTTAGGAAGTGAACAGTCAATATTTGGTCACTCTTGCATTTGTCTTTTGGATAGAAACAGGGAATTTTAAAATGTTGCAGACATTTTTAAAAATATCTTTTTACTCTGTCCTTCTCCTTAATTGATTACAGATGTTGATTTGTCCCCAGATTAAATGTGAAAATCAGCAAAATCACATCCAACATGATTGTGCCATGGATTGTGCTCCCTCTGATTTACAGTGGTTGTACTGGAAACAAGACTCGGTCAAAACTGAGTATATGGCTGCACTGCGTATGGTCAGTCTGTGAATTTGTGGCTTCACAAATAGTCAGTTGTCATGTCTATAATGTTAATCCAATGGTACATGTCCACCAGGGCCGGGTGAGGACACTAGGGGACGCGCTGCTTGCTCCACTCAACTAGATTCAAGCGGTGACGTAACTTCTCGTGGAATGCACCTGATTGGTCCCTGGTTTTCTGCTTGCCGTTTCAAACAGGAAACAAGATCTTAAACATTCTGTTATGCCGTCTAAACAATCCACCAAAATCTACTTCTGGAACCATTTTAAGCGAGAAATAGGCGATGCCTCTGCTGAATCTCGTTTAATTTTAAAACTCGATCACCTAGTTCCACAGCTTGGTCCAGGTTTCGTGAACTGGACGCATCGTGTAAAGTTGCGATTTTTCAACTTTATGCAAATACAGACCCTTTCCAACTCAGCAGTTTCCCATCATACACTAGGCAACTGCTTCTCCTGCTTTCCATAGCAAAATGAATGGAAAGCGTTGCAACGCCCTCCGTCACCGGATCTGGTGGAAATGCACCGATAGAGGAGCACTCGCGCCGGTGATTGGAACCGCTGACATGCCCCCCCCATAAAACGTAAACAAAGGACTGTTCCCGCCTTTTCATTTTGAAAGAGCAATCGTGTAACTTCATCACTCGTGATACACGTCCACAGTGGCGTTTTTTAACGTGAGGGATCGCCTCACTTCCCAGCATTGGACACTTGATGGGCTGCCACTAGACACCTGATTGGACGAACACTTTCCCTCTTGGGCTGCTGCTCCCAGCTTTCAAACTGGAACCAACACGGCGGCTCGTTTGGAAATTTTCTTCTCTTATGTCATGAAAGTATTACACCAAAATGTGTTTCTGGAAATATGTTGTGCTAGAAATAATAATAATAATAATAATAGCTTGGATTTATATAGCGCCTTTCATGAAACCCAAGGACGCTTAACAAAGACATAAATAAACACAACAAATGTAACAGTAGCTAGAGGCCATAGGCCTTGGTGAAGAGGTGGGTTTTGAGGAGTCTTTTGAAGGTGTCCAGAGATGGTGCGTTGCGGAGCTCTATGGGGAGAGAGTTCCAAAGTGTGGGGGCTGTCACACTGAAGGCTCTGTCCCCAAAAGTTCGCATTCTTGTGTGAGGGATGGAGAGCTGACCCGTGCCTGAGGATCTAAGGTTCCGGGGCTGTGTGTAAGGGTGGAGGAGGTTAGATAAATACTGAGGAGCCAGGGCGTTGAGGGATTTGTAGGTGAGGAGGAGGATCTTGTAGGTGATGCGGGACTTGACCGGGAGCCAGTGGAGGTGGATGAGGGTGGGGGTGATGTGCTGCCAGGGCTTGGTGCGGGTGAGAACCCTGGCAGCCGAGTTTTGCACATACTGGAGCCTGTCCAGGGCTTTGCTGGGAACCCCGGACAGAACTCCATTGCAATAGTCCAAACGGGAGGTGACGAAAGCGTGGATGAGGGTTTCTGCCACAGAGTCAGAGAGTGATTGCCGGAGACGTGAGATGTTTTTGAGGTGGAAGAAGGCGGATTTGGTGATGGACCTGATATGAGATTGGAATGATAGTGTTGGGTCCAGGATGACACCCAGGTTGCGGACTTCCGAAGATGGGGAGAAGGAACAGCCGTCAACGTCCAGGTGGAGATCTCCAACCTTCCGGAGCAGGGCCTTGGGAGCCACAACCATGAGCTCGGTTTTGTTGCTGTTGAGTTTTAGGAAGTTTGATGACATCCAGATTTTTATTGCATGTAGGCAGTTTACAAGTGACTGTGGGGGTAGCTGGGTGGATGGTTTGGTGCTGAGATATAGTTGTGTGTCGTCAGCATATGAATGAAAGCTGAGACCGTGGTGGCGGATGATCTGACCAAGTGTAGCATGTAGATGGTGAAGAGGAGGGGTCCCAGCACAGAGCCTTGAGGTACGCCATGGTTGACTGGGGCCGGGGTGGAACTGGAGTCTCTGATGGTGACAAACTGTTTTCTGTTTGTGAGGTAGGACTGAAACCAGGAGAGAGCTGAACCGGTGAGGCCAAGGTAGTCAGATAGGCGGGTGAGGAGGATGGTGTGGGAGACTGTGTCGAAGGCAGCTGAGAGGTCCAGGAGGACGAGGATGCTGATGTGACCAGAATCTGCAGCGATGAGGAGGTCATTTGTGATTTTGATGAGGGTGGTCTCTGTGCTGTGGTGTGGTCTGAAGCCAGATTGAAACGTTTCGTAGAGCTCATGGTTGGCCATATGTTGATGGAGTTGGGCGGCCACTGCTCTTTCCAGAATTTTGCTCAGGAAAGGGAGGTTGGAGATCGGTCGGTAGCTAGAAATGAGCCATGCAGTTGCTAAATCTGTCTTTATTTGGGATCGACGACGGTTAGTTTAAGAGTTTCTCGTGAGTTTCCAGAGGAGGTGAGTGGAGAGGGTGGTAGTGATCCAATATTACAGCACAGTTCATTTGAAACATCAAAAGCAAAGAGATGCATCCTGTCCAGCAACAAGAATATTCAGAAAATGCTGCTCATTGCTAGTCAATGCTGCTCGTTTTCTCCACTCTGTTTATTATTTTCATATTGTTGACCTTTGCAGTGCAGCAATATTTTGAATCCATGGATATGATTTTGTTAGTTACGTCTAATGCCAAGAGAGGGAGAGAGATTACTTCCCATCACAGCTACAGAATATTATTATTATATAATATATAACAGGAACACTAGTCATCCACTATTACTCAAGTGCCGCAATATGGATCACATCATTTACTGTACCCACTCTGGCACGTTATTAAAATGCAGCCATTAAAAAGTAATCCAGTGAACCATTACCTCACCAGTAGCACTTTGCTCAAAATTGCTGCAATGTTGTGAATATTTAGAAATCTCGTACCTCAGCGGAACTCTGCCAAACACCAGAAACAAACGGCTCCTCACATGTTTCGCCAGCAGCATGACTTCAATCCTGGCTCCCGCGTTTTTAGGAGGTAGTAAAACACAGAAAAGCACATGTTGGTGTAGCGCAAAAAGGAAATTGCTTCCTTGTAGAGTAAGAGAACACTTTTCTACTACTGGGAAAGAAGTGCACATGTGTACATGTATGAGTGTGTGTGTGTTAATGCACTTGCTAATTACTTAAAAAGCAGGCAATCTCTACACTGAATCCCCTTTATTCAAAGCCGCAGCGAGCTCTCTTTACTACAGATTCAACTCAGTTTGTTGCTTTCTTCTGGGTGACACATTGTTCACTTTCCCACAAGGTCACCTCAGTCCAAAGCCAATGGGCCCAACATCTGAACCTCATGAAGAGTCCATTCAGCCTGTTTTTTACAGCTTACAGAAACATTAGTTTCCTTTTACAATTCATGCTTGGATTATCTTTTTTTTTTTTTTTTATTTAAGGCTGTACCGGGAATCAGGCCAGAGGAATAACTGGTTTCACTGTGTGATTATTTCCCCTCGGGGGACACGCGGGGGAAAAATCGTGTACATTAACGTATGGAGTAAATCAGAGGTGTAACAGAAAGCAGCATTGTTTTGCCTGAGGAATGGCCATGTGCTGTTATTTTACCTTTTCAACGGTAGAGCAGGATGAGAGATCGCAACGAGTCGATCAGCACCTTCCACAGGATTTCTCTTCTAGGTGAGCGGCACCGTCCGTGGCGTTGGTGTTTACATAATGAGATAACAGTGTGATAAAAAAAAAGACAAACACCAACCCAGCCACACAAGAGCACAACCACTACATACTTCCTGACTCTCACTTTCTATTCTTTTGCTGATTTCTTCTTTCTCACAGCATTTCCTTGGGAATTGACCATAGGTATTTCAATGCTCTGTCCCTCATTTCGTCTGGCTGTCTCTCATCCCTCCCCCCTCCCAACTTCCTTTTTCTGTCCTAATAGTCATCTCCGCTCTCTTTGCTTTTCTGTCAACTCAGTCAGCCTGTTGCATGCAATATTTCATTGGCACTTTTGTTGTACTGAGATTTTAGGAATACTTACTACAATGTTTGAATATTGTATAATGCTAATAGTAAATTGCATATAAATGTTTTTTTACAAATCATATTATGTTCTCAGTGTATCAAATGAGGTTTTAGTCCACATCTTTGTGTTTGTGAAATATTGTGAATATTATTGAAGTCTCTGTTGTTAGGTTGACTTTAGCATGGGTGCTAATTTGTTGTTTAGAATGACTTCAATGTTGACTGCTGATTCATTTTCTTGGCGTCTTGTCACTCGGATCACCTCAGGACTTTCTACCGCTTCGAGGCCGCTTGGGATAGCTCCATGCACAACTCCCTGCTACTAAACCGAGTCACTCCATACGGGGAGAAGATCTACATGACCCTCTCAGCCTACTTGGAGGTACAGCACAGTGCCTGCGTTCATGAGAGAGTAGCTCTTACAGAGTCAGGGGTCGTGTGTGAATTACTATACAGGTTCAATATCAGAAACCACTCTCTTATCACTTGCAGATGGAGAACTGCACCCAGCCCGCAATCGTAACCAAAGATATCTGTATGGTGTTTTACTCTCGAGACACAAAGCTCTCAGCCTCCCGCTCTATCCGAAACCTTTTTGGTACTGGAAGCCTGAGAGCAGCAGATGGGTGAGTTTCATACTATGAAAAACATTGTGTATCTCCTGTGTTCTCTGTTGATAAAGACATCTGTATTTTTCTTCTTCTAGTAACCGTGTAACTGGAGTTTATGAGGTCAGCCTGTGTAACCTGGCAGATGCAGGAAGCCCAGGTGAGGGTCAAGACAAAGTTACCAATTTGTATTAAACTCAAATCTGCTACATTTCTAACCCTGCACCCAACCACTCCAGGTATGCAGAGGAGACGCAGGCGGGTGCTGGACACCTCAGTGGCCTATGTCCGTGGGGAGGAGAACCTGGCTGGTTGGAGGCCCCGCAGTGACAGCCTCATTCTGGACCACCAGTGGGAGCTGGAGAAACTCAGCCTCCTCCAAGATGTGAGGGCGTTCATTACTTTTCTTTTATAGCATAAGCTACTTGTATTAACACCTGAGGACAGATGATACTGGCCCTCATTTATTGAACCTAGATGTATCAAAACATAGGCGTCTAAATCATTTATTTCTTAAAACATCTAAATGAATGGAGATTTGGTCATTGGAATCTGGGTAGGAGACAATTAGATTTGGTAGAAGACGATAAAATCTGGGTAGAACAAGAACAGATGTGGGTAGAAGACGATAAAATACGAATAGAAGACGATCAGATCTGGGTAGAAGACGATAACATCTGGGTAGAAGACAATCAGATCTGGATAGAATAAGAACAGATTTGGGTAGAAGAAGATCAGATTTGGGTAGAAGACGATCAGATCTGGGTAGGAGACGATCAGATCTCGGTAGAAGACGTTGTGATGTAACTGCAGAAAACTATGAGACATCCAGGCTATGATCTTCAGAAAACAATTATGTAATGTAGCCAAATTGGAAAGTTCCTCCTGGTTTCACAAATAGATACAACTGGATATCATCGGCATAGCAGTGATAAGAGACACAGTCACTGACGGATAAGGGAGCATGGAAAGGAAGAATAAGACAGGACCCAGGATAGATCCTTGAGGAACTCCACAGGTCAGAGAAGCACAGTCAGACAGTTTGTCAGCAATAATGCATACAAATAAAATAAGTTATGATTAGAAAAATAGAAAGAAAACCATTCAAGAGCTATACAGTACCACATATCCCAACCCACTTCCTCATAAAATATTATGATTTATGGTATTAAAAGCAGCTGTGCCGCTGATGGAAACCAGACTGGAATTTGTCAAATAAACTGTTTTCCAAAAGCAGACAACTTTCTCTAAGTTTCAGCAAGGATCATTGATTGTGATGTCCCCCCCACCCCCATTCTCTCAGGTGGAGAAGACCAAACATTACCTCCTGCTGAGGGAGAAACTGGAGTCTACCATGTTAATGGGCCAGGAGTCCCTGCAGACCTGCGTCACTGACGAGCTGAGTGAGTCCCCTCAGCCCCCCGAGGTTGACCAGGAGGTCAGCTCCAGCTCTGAAATCACCACTGAGAGGCAGAGGGAGCTTGCTGCCAAGGTCAGCCATCATTACTTAGTGAATACTCAATTCCATGTTTGACTTAAGTGCAGTCTCGCTTGTATGTTTTTGATTTATTTTCACTATAATTCCATCCATAAGTAACACAATGACAGAATGTATGACTATTTTGGTTTCATACACTTTCTGTAATAAACATCTAAAAGCAAAAATCCTCTCATATGGGGGACCCTTGGACAAAATCTTATCAAATAGGGATCTGTGGTCCAATTTGTTTTAGTTTAGGGGTTCTTGACCTGAAAAAGTTTGGGAATCACTTCCTTAATGTATATGCATTTAAGTCAATTAAAGTCACTACATAATCTATATAGATCAAGTCAAAATACTCATAGTGCATTTTTATGATATTAAAAATGTGATTTTACTTATCTTGTACTGTATCTTACCTTAGAGGACATTTTAAAGGGGACATATCATGCTCATTTTCAGGTTCATACTTGTATTTTGGGTTTCTACTTGAACATGTTTACATGCTTTAATGTTCAAATAACACTTTATTTTTCTCATAATGTCTGTCTGAATATACCTGTATTCACCCTCAATTTGAAATGCTCTGTTTTAACGCCTGTCTCTTTAAGACCCCTCTCAAAAAAAACAGTCTGCTCTGATTGGCTTGTGAGAAAAATATGGTGCACCTTTGCAGAAGTAATTCTCAAGCTGTGGGCGGTATATACCAATGAGCCTGCATATCACATAGGAAGGGGAGCCAAACCTGAATAGCTTGATGAATCACATGTTTTCTGATCGAGGCAGCCCACAAAAAACTGACTTTGTTGTGTAATTTCACATTTTGTGGGTTGGTAGGCACTCCACAAGTGTATGTGCACTGAAAAAGTGAGTTTTTCATGATATGTCCCCTTTAATCTCTTTGACCTTTCTACACACAGTGTTTGCGGCTGCTCACTCACTCCTTCAACCGAGAATACAGCCATGTGTGTGTCAGCGCCAGTGAAAGCAAGGTAGTGCTCAAACACTCAAATTCAAACCTACACGTGGAAAAAAACATAATGTCTGTTGATTGGTTCCTCACAGTTGAGCGAGCACCTGTGTGTTTGTGTGTGTTACAGATCTCAGAGATGTCCGTCACAGTGCTCAGAGACTCCACTTCAATCTCTGCTCTCAACACAATCATACCCTCGTCAACATGTCCTTCGCTGGTTGAGGGTTGCTATGGCAACGCTGAACTCAGGTCAGTGCTGAGACATACTTGTATGGTTATTGTTATGTATTCAGTAGCCATGGTAGCCTTTTTTTGTGTGTGGCAGTCTGGATTAGCTACATTTTGTGTATTGCAGACTGTGTGTTCATCTTTTCTTTATCTTGAATAAATAATGTTTGGCAGTGTGATAACATGATGCACTAGGATACTAGGGCTCATAGGCCTCTTGTTTCTGTACTGCAGACCCCCTATGCCTCGCTCTCGTGCCGTCAGCCCCAGTCCTGACACGCAGCAGGACGCAGAGGCCAAGAAGTCCGTCAACGGAGCCTCTGAAACCAAACTACGGATCCGCAGATTTGTCCCTGATATCCAGGAGATTAGAGTCAGGTGAGTCTGCCACAGTGACTTCTTCACTTTGTGCCATACTTGCCAACCTTGACACCTCAAAAGTAGGGAGGATTTTTAAACCAAAGTGGGAGGGGTGTAGGTCCTCCCCCAGAAAAATGTGAGTTTCAGAGACTTTGTTTCCTGCATTCTGGTGACTTTTAAAGAATGAAAATAACAAAATAAAAACTACACTGCAACAGAATCAGGTTTATTTCGCCAAGTATGTTCATACATGGAATTTGACTCCGGTTTTATGCAACTCTCTCAATGTATTTACACAGAATAGAAATAACAGAGTACAATAATACAATAATGAAAATTAAAAAAATAAAACAGCATTTCTATGTTAAATAGGCCTATTTTTTAATTTTTACTATTAATTCTCAGGTAAGAAAACTGAGTAATTTACCACTCTGGCATGAAATTTAACTAATAGTCATCAGTTTTTATTCATTCATATGGAAAATTTACCATAAATCGAGAGAAATATGGGAGAATTGGGACCGCGTCAGGAAACTGGCAGGGCAATGAAAAACGGAAGTCTCCTGGTAAAATCGGGAGGGTTGACAAGTATGCTTTGTGCTGTTGCTTTTGCGCTGTAGAGACATTTTTCTTGGTTTCACATGTGGTTATATTTCTCTATTTTTGCAGCCCCATTGTGTCAAAGAAGGGTTACCTACATTTCTTGGAGCCACACACTAACGGATGGGTGAAGCGCTACGTCGTTGTGCGGCGGCCGTATGTATACATCTACAACACAGAGAGAGACTCCGTGGAGCGGGCTATCCTCAACCTCTCCTCGGCCCAGGTGGAGTACAGCGAGGACCAGCAGGCAATGCTGAAGGTTGGTGATTAACCAAACTCTCCTTTCTGCTCTCTCACTAGTGAAAACCTCAGGTCTATGGTATAATAAGCTTCTTTTTTTGTATCTTTCTCCAGACCCCGTACACATTTGCCGTGTGCACAGAACATCGTGGAATATTGCTTCAAGCTATTAATGACAAAGAGATGCACGACTGGCTGTATGCGTTTAACCCTCTCCTTGCTGGAACTATCAGGTAAAAAATAATAACCGGGAACTTTGAGCAAATATAATAAACAGTTATTTTTTCTGAAACTGACTATATCTATGTCACTATATAAAATGAGAAAGTTTGTGACCCGGCCGCCATGTTGAAAACAGTCAAGCCAAAACCAAACACCAGCCAGAGCAAACTTTCTCATTTTACAGCTAAACAGTACACTACAAGATGTTTCTGAAAACATTTGAGGAGAGAAATAGGCATGACAGTAACAAAATATGCCCTACTGTCAGGATATAGTGACTGTTTTATAAAAAATGCCTTTTTTATTTTCAAAGTCACCAACTTCAGCTTTAAGAGGTCAAAGTAAACACAAACTTAGAACTGGAAAATGCACCTTTAATACAAATACATCTTCTTCTCTGCCTCTTAGGTCAAAGCTGTCGAGAAGACGAGCCGGACAGATGAGGATGTGAGACAAGACATACAAATCTCATGAAAGAGGGTTGATCGCAGAGACTAAGATGTACATAGATCCTTGTCCTAATCCCTCCCCTTGTGCTGAGCCCCATCTCCCCCCCGCTCCCCCCGCTCCCTCCGCTCCCCCCCTCCACCACTTTCACCAACGACCATCTTTCCCCTGTACGTTCTCAGTTTATCACTAGTGTCCTGAGCACCTAAAGCGCCCATTTCGTGTCAGGCCTTTTGCTGCGGTGTGAGTCTCGTATTGTGAAGAACCTCTTCAAAAAGCGTCACTGTACTGTACTGGAGTTAATTCATAGCCGGACGAATGAAGAAAACGGAGGAAGTAGCAACAGTTTCTTATCTCAGATTACATACGTATGGTAATGTACTGTAGTTGTTGTCAGTGACACATCGAGCCTTATACATTTACTCTTTAAAAAAAAAATGCAGTGACATTTATTTTTACCTGAAGCTGCCATGTCAGTGAGGATCACATCGCTACATTTGCATCAGTAAATAGAAAAACATGCCGATTCGTCTCTACTCTACAGCTATATATGCAGTGTTTAAACTGGTTTGCATACAACGTACAGCTAGAAAATACACGCTAAGAGAAAAAAAAAAGACAGTTGAGTGTAACTCTTTAGAATAATTCCCTTTTCTGCGTCCTATTCCTAAAAGTTCTTAGAAACTTTAGCACACACAGCCTGGCAAGGGAATGGCATATCATCGTAGACTTCTTGTTCTTGTGGCATTTTGCTCATTCCACATCGTTTCAGCTACTCGTAGGCGCACCAAGGGTATCTACATTCACACAATAAGTAATGATCATCACCATTAATCCTCCCAATTTAATCTCATTCTCTACCTGAATTTTATTTGTTTTAAAATGTGATATATTTAGATATTTAACAGCTTTTATTATTTATTTCTGCATGTATTTATTTACAAAGACATTTATATTTCTAAAGTAGTAGTACCGTGCAATTTCTGCACACCGCACTTTTTAATATGAGTTCCTTAAATGTTTGAATAATAACAACCGTGTCCCCATGCAGTTAATGCTATTTAAACAGTTTAATATGATTGGCCACCTTCTTTGTGCTGAAGATTACTTGAATAATACTATCCCCCTTTAAGATTAGGATAGTCACACCTGACCTTCGACCCAACGAATATACATCTGAAAAGGTCACTCTATTGTTAGAGAATATCAAGGTGGTCTGTCCATCCTCAGCTGCACAAAGCTACCTTGTTAAATGATCAAAAAGTATAAACTGTTCCTCACACTACAGAATAAGAAACTGGTTTTCTGAATGATATGTATATTGATTAAATGTAGTGCCTCTCTTTTCGACCATACTGTACAGTATGCCTCTGCACCAGTTGCTTTGAAACTACATCCGCCATGCTGCTATAATACTGTTCTGGAAGTGTCTGCAGATCATATCCCATCACTTTCCTGCTTTTCATCATCATCATCACATATTCAGACAAAAAGGTATAATTTATGTTAATGTTACATATCTATTATGGCAATCAGCTGTCATACAATACGGAATGTCCATAACACAGAGTATACTTCATGTTTATACTAAGGCTGTCAATCGATTAAAATAGTTGATCACGATTAATCGCAAATTAATCACACATTTTTTGATCTGTTCAAAATGTACCTTAAAGGGACATTTGTCAAGTATTTAATACTCTTATCAACATGGGAATGGAAAAATATGCTTGCTTTATGTAAATGTATGTATATATTTATTATTGGAAATCAATTGAGGACACAAAACAATGACAAATATTGTTCAGAAACCCTCACAGGTACTGCATTTAGCATAACAAATATGCTCAAATCATAACATGGCAAACTCAAGCCCAACAGGTAACAACAGCTGTCGATGATACCTGTATCTTTACTCCAGCTTTACTCTAGCTATAAAACTGAAATTAAAAATCTAAAAAAAGATGCGTTATAGAAATTAGTGGTGTTAAACAAATTTGCGTTGATGTGTTATTATCGTGTTAACTATGACAGCCTTAGTTTATACATTAAAAATAACTACTTTAACATATTTCAGGATTGTGTTAAACTTTGAATGGAAGAAAATCAATGTACACCTGTTTTCTTTTTTATCCCTTCATCTGGTCTTTGATGAAAACTGCTACTGTGCATTTTTTATTGCATTCCATTCAAATTGATTATGAAACTGAACCTGTTCAAAAACTAGTGACAGATGCAGCTCGTGAGTTGATGTGTGAAGTTGGATTGATGAGCATGCCTCAGGTCAGCCAGCCTAGAGCGCACGCTCACTTACATTCTAGGACAACATCTCAAAGCATTAAACTGTTACACAAAAGCGCAAGAATAATATTTTATCTATCTAATGGCAGAGTCAATTTTAGCATGGGGATTAAATTATAACAGCAAATCAGTATGTTTTTATTTTTGCTGCTGAGGTAATCCATACAATACCTTACTCTACTATAAGCGTATTTCCTGAGGTTGGAAAGTATTCTGTGTGTTGTGGACATATTTTGAAGTGATCCAATCAAAACATTTTACAACCCTACATGTACATAATCAAACAGTCAAATGTCTGTTAATATCTTTTCTTTGTTGTGTAACAAAGTCCTGTGATCAATGTTATGATCAAAGTCTATCACTGACTTTTTTGGCAGAGACTGCAGTTCATCCAGCTATAGCATCATCATTGTTGTACTGTACATTACACTGTCTCACTCATTTCTGTCTCATTTCCTTTAAAACCCAATCTTAAAATGCGAGCAAAGTATCGTTCCAGTCTGATCTCTATGTTGAGATTACTCCTCGTGTTTTCATTGGGCCTTTTAATGTGCGTCACATTTGAGCCAACCAAAGTTTTCTTGGTGCAGTCACACACAAAAAATCACACTGAATGTACATTGATATTTGAAAATACTTATTCTGCTGGAGTGGTTCTGTCTTTTGTTTTCACAGTCTGGTTCCTTATTGATTGTAGGTAGGGTACTATCAGGGAACCAAATGGAGGTTGTGGGATATACCTGTAATAATCTGTCGACTGACATGTGAGGGAAGGTTGGTTCATTGTGGCCCTGTTAGGCATCTTGTACAGAGTAATGCTGTAGGTAACCTTACTGTCACACTTTATTTCAATATCTACCGTCACCATCATGCTCTGACAGCATTCACTAAATCGACTTTTTCTAATCCCTCCCCTCCCCTTTGAAGGAATATCATTTTACATTTTTGTGCTTCCACATCTAATCTTTTTTTTTTTTTCAAATTTCACCAGTACATTTCTTTTTTTTTCCTGATTTTGCATTGTATATAAACATGATTGCTGTGAACAGTGTATTATAAAGTTGCACCCATTTACAAAACCTTAAATGGGCAGTAGTTCAGTCAGTGTCTCTGAGTGTTGGAGTTTAGCGTCAAATGTTTGTGTACACTAAACACATTGTCATATATTAAATAAACATGGAAATTATGCAACACAAAGTAATGGACTCTTGTTCTTTATAGGATCTACGGCATTCATTTTTGTAACCGGTGACTGAGCATGTATTTATCATTAACAAGCACAAATAATATCTATCTATCTATCCATCCATCTATCTATCTATATCTATACCTACTCTATATCTATATATATATACTGTATATGTGTGTATAGATAGATAGATGGATAGATAGTGACTTTTAGTAACAGGCCTATAAACTGTGTGACTGTATTGTTGTATTGTATTGTTATTCCATTGTTACCATGGAAGCAGAAGTCAGAGTTGCCATGTCCGCATACTAGCGTTTGGGGAACTGTTTATATTGCCTATTAAGTGTGGCAGGTAAAAAATAAAAGAGAGAGAGAGAGACTGAGCAGTCTTTGCTTTGACTTATGTTCCAAAGTTACATGAATATAATTCATATAATAAACCACACTTAATATATATAAAACGTTGGACTCTTATACATTATAAATGTTTTTGAGTGTTCTCTGACATCTGTAATTGCAGCTTTCCCTTTAAGACACTTGGCAACCCAGCGGAGCGGCAGCGCCTCATCCAGTGAGCCCAGTCAGACTAACCAACGGGCTAGCTCGCTAATGATTGACACACAGTAGTAATAAAGCTCTTCAGGACTCCTTCACATCACTTCACAAGGTTAGACACACAGACAAGAACCTCAGCCTGCCGTGTCATACGAAGGAGAACATGTCTGACTCAGCTAGAGAGCGTGAAAATGAACAGTTAAACGACATTGCGAGCAGAACTAGTGAGTAGCAGCAGCTAGCTGTAGCTAGAGTCACCAGATGTTAAACGGACGGTGAGTCCGCGTTAGCTGGATAAACATCAGCCCGGTCTGACACACATTACCAGGGAAGAGACAGGTTATTGTAATATCCCAGTTACCCCTTTACCAGTGTTGTTGAGTTAACTGTGAGCACAGCTGGTAGCAGGAAGCTACCGGATAGATGAGTTAGCTGAGTAATAGACAGCACTGGAGGTAAATAATGATAATACCCGTCATGCCTGCTGCTGACAGCATGGCGGGAACTACAGCTGACAGACTGGACTCTGGAGAAGAGACACATTTGTGTTAATGTTAACGCTAAATGATGGCTTCAAATGTGTAATAAACCTCTGTAGCCTCTGAGGTACACAGTTAGCATTTATTTACATACTACGTGGTGATAACAATGAGTAGAATTCGAGTATACAGATTCAGATTCAGATTCAAAAGACTGCTGCTAGAGTCCTCACTAAGACCAAGAAAGTGGATCATATCAGTCCAGTTCTGAGGTCTCTACACTGGCTGCCTGTCTCTCAGAGAACTGATTTCAAAATAATCCTGCTGCTTTATAAAGCACTAAATGGTTTGGGGCCAAAATACGTTTCTGATCTTCTGCTATGTTATGAACCATCCAGACCTCTCAGGTCATCTGGATCAGGTCTGCTTAGTGTCCCCAGAGTCACAACTAAACATGTAGAAGCAGTGTTCAGTTTTTATGCACCAGATATTTGGAACAAGCTCCCAGAAACCTGCAGGACCAACTCCAACTCTTAGTTCTTTTAAATCAAAGCTTAAAACGTTCCTGTTTGCTGCTGCTGCCTTTTATTAAACCAGATAATGATCTTATACTGCACTAGAGCTTTTACTCTTGTGTGTTATACTCTATTTTAACTTCTATCCTTTTTTTTAAGCTTGTTTTTATTTTCTAATCTTTAATGTTTTTATGTTTTTATAACTGTTTTAATTATGTCTTAGTGTTCTTTTGCACTTTGTCGCAATGTTCTTGAATGTTTATGTAAAGCACTTTGAATTGTCCTGTTGCTGAAAACTGCTCTACAAATAAAGCTGCCTTGTCTTGCCTTACAGTAGCTGACATCAAGATTCAGTTAGACCTGCTGTACTGTTTGACCTGCAGTAATTCACTATTCAGGAAATAATAACGATACTTCTGTAACTGCTGCCAGCTTTCAAAGCACATTGTAATCAAAGCCCACGCTGTGCTGTCCAAATAAGTGCAACCCACATGAATTTATAATTTGAGAGATATGAATAGAAGTTTTCCTGCAAAGAGTTATATAGAGTTTGATTAGAAATCTAGTGAATATAGTTTTTACTGGAAATATTGCCTGACTGTAATACATCTACACAGACATCCTGCTAAAGGTCTTATTTGTCCCTAGGAGTGTTATGGCCAAACCATCTGATGACATCACCTCTGTGCAGGGTCACACTTTCACTGGCCATACCTTCCAACATTATTCAGAAATGAAGCCAGACAGGTAGGAAGGTTTGATTTGGGTTGGTCATCCACTCTGAATCAAGTTAAAGGAACAGTGTGTGTAGCATTTTGGAGGATCTATTAGCAGAAATGGAATATGGTAATCGTATGTTTTCATTAGTGTATAATCACCTGAAACTAAGAATCATTGTGTTTTCGTTATCTTAGAATGAGCCCTTCACATCTACGTAGGGAGTGGGTCCTCTTCACGGAGTCCACCATGTTGCTCTGCCATGTTTCTACAGTAGCCCAGAATGGACAAACCAAACACTGGCTCTAGAGAGTGGCTTTAGCATTTTTACTTTACCTGAAGGCCACCGTACCGTAGTTCTCCGACACACTAGTGAAACTGCGGTAACGTGAGCCGCAGAGTGCAAAACCGTGGTACCACCAGCCGCCGTCTGACTTCTGTTGCTCCTAAAGTAGCGTTATTATGGTATGGATGTCCTCTGAGCGAGGCGAACGGCGTCGTCACGGTTTTGCACTGGGCGGCTCGCATTACCTCAGTCTTGGAAAGGGAGCAGTGAGTGGAGGGTTGCTCAGTTGGCTGCAATCTGCAACCACACCACTAGATGCCCCCAAATCCTACACACTGTACCTTTAAGTGTTAAACTAAGTGAATGCAACATGAGATTGATTTTATGGTTTTTAATGCTCTCGGTGTTTTGTTAATGTGTAGCATCTAGGCTTAATGCAGTATACAAAATGAGTTGAGAGTTTCTTTCCAACGTACTTAATGTGATGTAGGATCTACATGGACTACAATGCCACCACTCCGCTGGAACCTGAGGTGATCCAGGCCATTTCTGAAGCCCTCCAAGATGCCTGGGGAAACCCTAGTAGCAATTATATAGCAGGTGAAGAATACTTAAACCTTCATCAAAATGCCATTGAATTGAAGTGGAATTGGATAGCAAGATGTGTGTGTGTGTGTGTGTGTGTTTGTGTGTGTGTGTGTGTGCTTATTTTCCTTTAATGAGCTAAGCTTTTCCCCAATTTGCCTTCTCAGCACCTAACCAATAAAGTCTCAGCGTGCAAACAATAAAAAGTACTTCTTTTATAAATCAATTTTATTTTTCTAGGTGCTAAAGCCAAAGCAATAATTAATCAGTCCAGAGAGAATGTGGCGAGAATGGTTGGAGGGAAAGCAGAAGACATCATTTTCACATCGGGTGGAACGGAGGTAAATCATTATTGGGTTTTTTTAAGCTATATTCGTTTTGTGTGATGCTGAAAAATATTTTGTGCAGAATATTGGTATCATGCATGCAAAGGTGGTTCATATAGCAAATAAATCTTCTTTCAGGCCAACAACCTGGTGCTCCACACTGCTGTAGAGCACTTCAGGAGAAGCTGCAGGGCTGCAGAGCAAGGTGAAGGACACCAGAATGGAAGCAACGGCCTTCCTCACATTATCACCTCTAATGTGGAACACGACTCGGTCAAACTAGTAGCTGAGCACCTACAGAAAGATGGCAAGGCAGGTAGGAGGCCATCCTGTAAAGGTTTATTCAGATTAATGCCTGGAGAATCTTTCAGACTTTATTTTAACAACAAATCTAAAGTAGCTTCCCTACGTTTACTTCTTCTCTTGACTTGTTTGGGTAACAGTGTTTTTGTCACAGATGTGACATATGTGCCTGTGTCTAAGGTGACAGCCCGATTGGAGGTGGAGGATGTCATTGCTGCGGTGCGTCCCAACACATGTCTCATCTCTATCATGCTGGCCAACAATGAGACAGGAGTCATCATGGTAAGAAGGAGATAGAGGATTGATTGATTAGTGGATACATCTTCACATGTATCATTTATCAAATATGAATACTTGAATCCAATTCTAATGTAAAAACAAAAACTCTGGGTACAGTACAGTCTAATGTGCTCTGTATGCTGAAACATCTTCCTCTCATCAGCCAATCCAAGAGATCTGCCAGAGAATAAAATCTCTCAACAAGCAGCATGATGGGCTAAGGATCCTGCTCCACACGGATGCTGCTCAGGCTCTGGGGAAAATCAGAGTAGATGCCTTTGAACTGGGTGTGGATTACCTCACCATAGTGGGACACAAGGTCAGGAATCTGTTGTATGAAATATCTTGATTTGGCATCGGAACGCAAAACAGGAAAACATGTTATTGACAGGTCTTGTGACATTTCTAGTTCTACGCACCTCGGATCGGTGCTTTGTACGTGAACGGCCCTGGAACGAGTACGCCGTTGTATCCGATGCTGTTTGGAGGAGGACAGGAGAGAAACTTCAGACCAGGGTAACATACTACATTGTCTCACTTGAGGAATAATCAATAGTATTTAATAGAAATGAAACCAGGCCCGAGATCTAAATATAAGGGTCTATTTTCTCTCTTTCTGGATGTTACAGCACAGAAAACACACCAATGATTGCTGGTCTGGGAAAGGTATGTTTCCTGCTCCATGTATGTGTTACTGGAATTTACTTTTTAAAGGACCAGTATGTAACATTTTGGGGGATCTATTAGCAGAAATAGAATATAATATGTATTACTATGTTTTCATTAGTGTATTATCACCAGAAACAAAGAATCATTTAGTTTTCGTTAGCTTAGAATGAGTCCTTTATATCTACATAGGGAGCGGGTCCTTTTCACGCAGTCTGCCATGTTGCTCTGCAATGTTTCTACAGTAGCCCAGAACGGACAAACCAAACACTGACTTTAGAGAGAGCTTTTCGCATTTTTATGTTGCCTGAAGGCCACCGTAGTTCTCCGACATGCTTGTGAAACTGCAGTAACGTGAGCCGCGGAGTGTTAAACCGTGGCACCGTCAGCCACCGTCTGACTTCAGTTGCTCCTAAAGTAGTGTTAATATGGTAAGGATGGCCTCTGAGCGAGGCGAACGGCGTCGTCACGTTTTTTGCACTCGGCGGCTCACGTTAGTGAGTTGTGGGGTATGTAGTTTGTTGCAATCTGCAACCACACCACTAGATCCCGCCAAATCCTACACGCTGCACCTTTAAGGTTTTAGAACATTCCTCCAGAAGCTTGCACTGAATAATATTTGACTCTTTTATCTTCCTGATTTAATGGCGCATATTTGAGTGGGTAAATTAATGTCTTGTCAAAGCATTTTGGCAATAGGATTTTTGCATACGTGTTACAATTACCATAGTGGTTACTGTATACCTGATGGCCTATTGTAAAACTACTACGACTGATTTATTCTGTGTCTGTCAGGCTGCAGAACTGGTGTCCTCTAATCTGTCAGATTATGAGAGTCATATGCGGAGTACCAAACTACACTTGGAAGAACGACTGAAGGTAAGTTTGATTCCATTTAGAGAGGTCATTGTGACTGGGATAGATGTCAACAATAATGTTATCAGTTTTTGGTGTGATGGATGTTATTTTTATTTTTTATTTTATTTATTATCTCCACCAGGCCTATGGGGAGATCATGCGTTCGGTCTTGTGTGTATCTGTCTGTCTGTTCACGGCTAATCTTGCATACTACTGCACCCATCAGCTTATTATTTTTTGTGCTTACAGTATTTATAAGTGTATACTCAAGGACCTCTCATGGTTGCGATCATTCACAATTTTTGAAAAAACTATTTTATTGACTGTTTTATACTGTCATTGACTGCTGACTCCTCACTCCTCTTAACCGGCCGACTTCAGTAGCAAAAGGAATTTCCGGCAATCAGCTAGGCTAAAAACAAGCCTTACCTGGTCTGTTGCAGGCCACATTTGGCCCTTGTTGTGGCTCAAAAACTGGCATTTGGTCTTATTTTGAACCGGAGCATCTGCAGATTACTTCCATACCCGATATGTTATGGTCCACTAAAGTTAAGCACAATACGAGATTAATAAAACCCTGTTTTTGTTATGTTCGCTGCCATCTTGACTGTAAGGGAGCCGGGAGGGACAACTGAGTGAGATTCCACTCTTCTTTGTTTGAGAGGGGGAGAGGAAGACACACCTGGTGAAGATCTGCACTCTACTGAGTGACCTTTTCTTCGTTTGAACTGTAGTATGATTGCGGTTCACAGGGACTTTTGTTCTTTGACTTTAAAACTGATAACCTGTATTATCATTATTCTGTACGTTTCCCTTTTCAGGCCGTTTTTAAAGACAGGATCCACTTAAACAGCCATTACCCTGGCTCTGATATCCTCCCTAACACATGTAATGTGTCCATCCTGGGCCCAACATTACAAGGTGATGTCACGACTCTTCCGTCTCTGTCCTATGTCTCTAACCCTACACCAAGAGGCAGTTCATGACCTGCACGGGGCTATTTGTAAACTACAAAGGCTTTGAATGATTAATCTCTCTCTCTCTCTTGCTTTAGGCTGGAGGGTATTGTCCAACTGCAGGACGCTGTTGGCCAGCGTTGGCGCCGCCTGCCACTCAGACTGTGGAAACAGGTAAAAGAGTCCCTCTTTCACCTGTTATGCTTTTGTCCAGACACAATATTGATTGTACTAACATAACTCCCCCTGCTCTGCACCGTGTCTGTCCAACAGGCCTTCCCATATCCTTCTGAGCTGTGGAGTCCCCTCAGAGGTGGCAGCTAACGCCTTGAGGTTGAGCCTGGGCAGGGGGACGACCAAAGCAGATGTGGACGCAGTTGTGGAAGACCTGAGGCAGACTGTGCAGCTGCTGGAAGAAATGGACTGATTGCCTTCATGTGTATAAACAGTTTATCCTTTAGGTCAAACAAGGTCGGATGTATAGAATGAAATAATCTGTGTTTATTGTTACATTAACTGATCATTTCAAATGGATGGAATATTTCATATAAATAATAAACGGGAAGAACTTGGAGTGACCTGAGGGGTGTTGTTATGGAGAGATGACTGTACTCAGCTTCCATCACGTCATGTGAGTAGTTAATCAGCTAATTGGAGTCAGGGCAACATGTATGAGTGTTATGGAAATAATATGTTAACATACAACTTTTAATACTTTCTCACTCATTTAATCAACTATAAAATATTATAGATTATGATCTCGCAAATGTGTCATCCGTGTAGTCGTCCCCACTGAGATGAATTTTTAAAATAGTTGTAAAAAATAACACTCACTGTAATCCACCATGCCTTGGCTCTGACTTCTCCCATTACTTAAGTTTCCGTGCCGCCTCAGCTCCCCCATCTCCAGTGAAGCATTGGTGCGTGTGCCAGCATATGGTCACTGCCACACAAAAGAGAGCGGGAGGCCACGAGTGCTGCGCCTCCACCCGTCTTTCATTACCTTTCTATCTCACAGGCTCTGACCCACCCCTCCTCTCTCCCCCAACAGCCATGCTGGCCAGCTGGCTGCCGCTCGGGTGTCACTTTCCTGGCTCGGGAAGAGGCAATGAGTGCATGAGTTTTTTGTTATTGAATGAGTATGAGCGAGAAAGAGATGGTAACGTGGTGGGAGCCAAAGAGCTCCAGGGAGCTTGTTCTGTGTGCCATAACCTACTCATAGCAGCCAGGGATGGTGCTTCATCGGGCCATCCAGGCTGCCCGAGCAGGGGATCTCGCAACCCTGAGGGAGCTGGCGTCTTCTGGTCACCTCTCACCTGCCATCACTGATGCTCAAGGTGCAGGCCCGGTGCACCACGCGGCGAGGTGTGGACGCCTGGAGTGCCTGCAGTTCCTGGTGAGCGAGCTGGGGCTGGCTGCTGATGCCCGGGCCTTGAACAGGGCCACACCAGCACATGATGCGGCAGCTACTGGCCACATCCGGGAGCTGCAGTGGCTGGTAGACCTGGGAGGCTGCAACATTGAGGTAAGTTTATCCACTGAGAACAATCTCTACAGAGAGAGAGAGAGAGAGAGAGAGAGAGAGAGAGAGAGAGGGAAACCTAGTCTGAGAGCTCAAATGCCTTGGAGAGATGCCACATGTCCAGCTCTCCTGGTAATTTCTTCCGACTCTGTTGTGAGTCTAAATTCAGGCGGTGGCTTTAGATGGTCATCAACTGATCCCTGAGTGAGGTTACATCACTGCAGTTGTAAAAGGTACTGTACGCTACCTTTTCAGATGTATTACCAGCTGATTACATCATGTGGTGTTGACTTACTGGATATCCATTAGTATTATATAGCAAGTGTAATTAAGTCCAGATGCTTGAGGGGAGCTCCCACTGAACTTAGCTATTAGTATAAAGTCAAGTCTGCTAGGCTCAATTTTATACAGATCCATTGTGATTGAATTTGCAGGATCCTGGAGACCACCAGATGTCTTAATTGGTGGTCCTCAT
Source organism: Sebastes fasciatus (assembly GCF_043250625.1). NCBI lineage: Eukaryota > Metazoa > Chordata > Actinopteri > Perciformes > Sebastidae > Sebastes > Sebastes fasciatus. The sequence continues at coordinate 32,722,369 of NC_133799.1, forward strand.
AAGAAATGCACCTGTTTATTGTCTTGCACTGTATCCTTTGTACATACAGGTAATGAAACCCCTTTGACGTGTCTTGATAATCAAGAATGTTTATTACAATAAGCCTTTATAGTAGAGGAGTTCTACATCAAGCTTCGTCTAACTATCTTTGTTAATGTCTCTAGGATAGGGATGCTGCTGGTGCCACTGCACTCCACCTCGCAGCCCGCTTCGGCTGCGTGGAGGTCATTAAGTGGCTGCTCTCTGTCGGAGGAGTGGCCGAGGTGGAGACAAACTGTGGAGCTGTACCTGCTCACTACGCTGCAGCCAATGGGGACCTCACCTGTTTAAAGCTACTTGTTCAACAGGCACCTGGGTGAGTTCACAGACATCCCCAATTGGTCTTTAAAAAGACCGTTGAAAAAATAAGCTCAGCTTTTATGATGAATTTTATTCAGAAATCAATATGATTTATTTAATTAAGTCATTAAATTATTTATTTAAGGTTTTTATCTTACCACCATGACCTATACTACTGTAGTACTTATTACTTTTAATTCTAACTAACTAATTAAATTATTTAAAACAATATTTGTATGTTATTTTTTCTGTAACTTTACCTCTAGGGGTGGGAAGAAGGCTGGACCTGTCTTTGTGTGGGAGTGGGAGGCGATGTGTATGTGTGCATTTATGTATGTTTGTACATATTAAATGTTAAATGTAAGATATCATTTTTTTTTGTATTATGGCACCGGTGTTATGTTTTGTTATGTTTGTTATGCTATGTTTGGAAAAAAAAGGAATAAAAAGAATTTTTCAAAATAAAAGAAATCAATATGACTGAGGTCAAACCTGACTAAAGCAGTAGCACTACCCCAGTAGATGTGAGTATTTATTAACAAAACTATTAATTGAACAGAGGCAAAACACAATCTTTGGAAAGTTCAACAAAAATAACTTAAAATTGAAGAAAAGAAAAAACAATACAGCTAAAACCAGCTGCCTGACAGCAAGCTGCCACCTACTGTCTGTAGTCTACTACTATCAGAGACCAGTGGCCTGCCTTTTACTCTAGGAGCCTTACAACAGGAACCTGCCATCTGCTCAGGTACCATAAGGTGAGCTAGACTGATGCAAAGCTTTTAAAGAAAAATCATAATTTATCTCTGCATGAGTGCACAGAACAGTTGTAACTCCCACAACTTGACCATAGCCAGTCTCTCAATGCTTACTGGTTCCCAACAGTTTCTGTAGTTAGACATACTGTATACCATACATTACTTTTAGCTAGCTTGATCTACTTAACCATTTATGTAGTACTGTTAGTGTAGCTAGCTTTGTATATTTCAACCATGTATCTAGTACATTTAGCTAGCTTTATCTATTTCAGCTTTTTATCCAGTACTGTTTGCTGGCTTTTTATCTATTTCAGCTATATATCCAGTACTGTTAGCCAATGTTAGCTTTCTCTATTTTAAAGGTCCCATATTATAAAAAAGTGAGATTTCCATGTTGTTTTATTATAAAGCAGGCTTAAGTGCTATATAAATACTGTGAAAGTATCGAAACACTCAATCCACAGGGAAATACACACAGCCCGTATTCTGAAACTCTGCATTTGAGACAAGCTGTTAGGATTTCTACCCATTTGTGATGTCACGAATATACAACATTTAGACCCTTGACACAATTTTAAACGAAAAGATTCTAAATGTGTCCCAGTTTATTCCTGGTTGCAGTGTATGTGAATTACATCAGCTGACAGGAAGTAAACATGGACCCAAGCTGTTGCCTAGCAACGCAATTCGGTTGCAATTCTGTCAAAATGCGCTAAAACGGAGCGTCTCAGACAGAGGGTAAATACAGGTATATTCAGACAGACAGTATGAGGAAAATAAAGTGTTTTTTGAACATTACAGCATGTAAACATGTTCTAGTAGAAACACAAAATACAACTATGAAACCTGAAAATGAGCAAAATATGGGACCTTTAACCGTTTATCCATTACTTTTAGCTAAAAAAAAAAATTTAAAATTTTTTTTTTTAGTGACTTATTCATTTTTTGATTTTAGTGACATATTCAACCCTTATTCTATCACTTTTAGCTAACTATTTCAACTGTTTGTCCATTACATTTAGTTTAGCTAACTACATTAACTCTTTCAACAATTTTCCATTTCTTTTAGCTAACAATTTCATCTTCTCTGCTAGCCTGCTATCTAGTTTGCAGCCCGTGGTGTTAAAGTGTCACAACTGACTGATTTTGGGCGGTAGTTTATGTAATGTGCAGTCAGCATCACAGCTGGTAGCTTACCTGTTACTGTAAATATACTGAAGATCAGCATGACACTAATTTGTTAGGCTGTTTATTCTCCTCGTAAAAACACAAATATGTGGGTATATTGTTTAAACTCAAATCAATTTCAAAATAATTTCAATTGTGTTTATAGTAGTTGAGCTACTCCATCATTTTTCCACGTACCCTTAGCAGAAGTACTCACTGGGGTAATGTACCCTTTGTATTGAATCACATTAGAGGACCTAATCATGCACAACTGGTTTCAGGTGTGCATGACAGTCATCACTGATTAAGCAGACAACAAAAACATTGTCCTTGTGACAGGGGGGACTATTCACAGATTCTGAAATATTGGACTGAAGTTAATGGTCAAGTTTATTATTACAAATTAAATGTATTACACTGAACTTTATTAATTAGATACAACAAACTCTGCCTCATACCTTTGGTAACCAAAAGAACAAGGGCACCCTTTTTGCTGACAGTGACTTGTGTTAACAAGAAGCACACTGACTGTGTCTCAATTATTAAGCATTAGAATAAATGTGTTGCTATTAAACACACTCAGTAATGATGATGATAGTTTTATGAAAGTTACAGTTTTGGGTGCAACTATATGTAGGTTTCAGTCTTCTAGCTGATATATTTCAATAAGGTATTCCATTATGTGTATTTCTATGTAGAATCCCATGTGACTGGATATTATCAAGTGATCAGTCACTTATTGACATGGCACATAATTAAACAAAAGGATTTGTGGCATTAGGCTACACTGGTCCAGAGAGGCAGGTGAACATGTGAAATGTTAATCCCCCCCCATGAATCCCATCTCTCCTCCATCTCCTAAACCTGAGACAGCAGCACTTAGTAAGGACCAGATAAAGATGTGTTGCTCTTCCTGCTTCATTTCCTTGCTACAGGAGAGTGTTACTGTAATTTGCATGACGCATGGCGGGGTCAGGCCATCACATGTGACCCTCAGTAACCTGTGAATAATACATGCCTGGACACTGTTAGCTACATACCAGCCTTGCGGTTTGTACATTTTGTACTGGCATGTCAATGTAAATGCAGCTCTGCTGTGTCAACAGGCTTGATAGATGAACTAAACATATTTTGATCCTTGGTTTATGTCCTGTATCCTATCCTAAATGTAAGATTCTTGTTGGAGCAAATAGTGAGATGCCAATGTTGACATCTTTATACTAACTTTGGTTTTTGTTTTAGAATTTATTTTAAAGTTTTTGAGTAAGGATTTCTAGAGAATCTATATTACATTACTATATTCACCTATGTGGTGGTGGAGTCATCATCATAAAACACACAAACCAACACACATCCAATAGTCGGGGGACACCTGTCATTGCTAAAATACTAATAAAGTCAGTTAAAAACAGCAAGTGCACGAGAATCAGTACATTTAACAACAGTAGACTGATTGTATGTTATTCATACTTGAGAATATGAATTTCAGCTTTAAGTTTGTCCATCAGAAGATTTATTTCCAAGTATGTGTGCACATACAAGGAATTTGACTCAGTTTTTTTGCATTATTCTCAATGTACTTACACAGAAATAGAAATAACAGCTAGGAACAAGGACAACAAAGCTGGACAAATAGAGGGAAAGAATAGACAGGACTGTTATTTACTCAAGTATGTGGAATAAATAGGTGTATATATATACATATTATATAAATATTTATATAAAAAGCACCAATGACCAACAATAAAATAAGAAATAAAACATCTATATACAAGTCAAGTGTTCCGTAAGTTGTAAACAATACAAATAGTGCAAAGAAATACATACTGAAAGGATAAACATGGTCTGGAAGATTATGTATATGTGAAGATGTGACAGTGACAGATGATATGTGCATATTAAAAATGTCTGCATTAAAGACTGTAATTACATATTATGTAAATATTTTGGTTTTAGAGGGTTATTGACAGTTTATGACAGATTTAAGTGCATCCATCACTTCACAGTCCATCACTTCAGATGCAAAGATGGGTCATGTGATGTTTTTATTCCCAGAGCCTGAGATCAGCTTCCTAATTTTCTCTCTATCTGTTGTCTACTATTACTACTACTACTACATACTAACAATAGCACTGCATTTTAAAGTGTTTTTACACTCTTCAGGTGCTGATTATTGTTTTACAACACTGACATTTTTTGCTAATATTCAGTAGTCAGTTATTTTGTTCAACATTTCACACCTTACCAATGCTGATATTAGTTTTTCAACAATTGAGATATAGTGTATTTTATTGCTATATCACCATGTGTTTAGTTTCCATTGGTGACGAGTTCACCTGTTACTGTAACTTTTAAGCTTGTTGCTGATGCAGAGGTCTAAAAAAACACTTCTTCATTCGTACTACTCCGGATACTTAGCAACTTTGCATCTTTAAATCTTGTGTATCCTTGAAGTCTTCTTTGTTAAATTCTGAATGTCACACTCAACTGAACAGAAGCCTATTATGGCTAAAATAACACTAAATAATGTTTGATGTTGGTCTCAGTACTAACATGTTTTTAAGCATTTAATGGCTGATGGTAACCTAACCCCTTTCCCCCCATGTTGTTGGACTACAGATGTGTGGACCACCAGACAGGCATCGGCGCCACCCCGCTCTATCTGGCCTGCCAGGAAGGGCACCTGCACGTTGCGGAGTACCTCGTGAACGACTGCGGAGCTGACGTCCACCTGAGGGCCCACGATGGCATGACCTGCCTGCACGCTGCTGCTCACATGGGCCACCGAGCTGTGGTGGTGTGGCTGGTCAGTAGAGATAATAAATAGATAGACATAGATATACATTTGTGGGTTTTTTTTCAGTCACCACTTTAATCCTTTTTCATTAACTCTAAATAGGTGACCTGTACTGATGTAAGCCTGTCCTGCCAGGACAGAGATGGAGCGACTGCTCTGCACTTTGCTGCCAGCAGAGGGCACTATTGCATCTTGGAGAGGCTGCTTCACATGGGTTCAAAGGTCATCAAGGACTACTGGGGAGGGACACCACTTCATGATGCTTCAGAGAACGGAGAGCTGGAGGTTGGACGCAACTTTTGTTAACGTTTTTGTCTTATCTTGTCTAAATACAATGAACTGTATTCATAAAGCAGTTTCTTTCTCTAATATATTGTTCTGTTCCTTCTTTCAGTGCTGTAAAATCCTGTTGGCCAATCAAGCGAACCCTTCAGATCATGACATTGATGGGTTCACAGCAGCCAACTTGGCAGAGTACAACGGGCATCAGGAATGTGCCAGATATCTCCGTGCGGTGGAGAGAAATGTAAGCTCTCTCCTTCTCACCTGCAGTATATTTTATTTTGCACATTTCCCGGCTTTGTGTCCCCTTGTTGTGTCAGCACTGCCCAGCTGTTTACTTTGGCATGAAAATCAAAGCTAACTTAGGGAGTGCGGTCAACAGCAAACATCTGGAAGATCTCGGAAATTCAGTGAATCATTGTCTTTACTTGCGGCGACATGTATTTCATGCAGGTCAAGCCTGTCCTTCTCCGGCACTGTTGTCTCCCACTCAGCCTGATTGCTTCGCTCTCGGTTTAAGTGGCCTAAGAAAGTGGACGATGATGGCCTTTTGTGTTTAATAAGGTGTCACAGGCGATGGTGCCGTGAGTGCTGGAGGAGATTCTCAGTTTGCCACCGAGGACTCTCTGAGATTAGCTCTTTTGTTCTGTGCAGAAAGCACGGCACTCCTTAAGGTGATTGATGAATATTTCAGTGCTAACACATTGTTTGTGCTGGCGTTGCCTGTTCAAGTCAGGGGCTCAACGCAGGCCTGCATTTAACTCAGTCAGTTTGCTGCGTGCAGCCTCTTTATATCTTGATTTATTATGTTTTCTTTTGAATATCTACATAATAATTAGGTTTAGAGGATTACACTTGATACTGATACTGAAATTTGAGCTTGTGGAGTTGATTTTAAATAGGAAACCGGTCATACTGTTAACTGAAAGAGCCAATGGGGACCACTCTGTCAGCAGACGTGTTGAACCTTAAAGCCTCACAGCTGTCCACCTGCAGCCTGTCCTTGTTTCTCCACATCACACTTCACCTGCCGCCTATGGCGCAGACGACACAACGATTGTCCAAAGGAGTAACGAAAGCTGTCGGTCCAATAGAAGCCATTAATAAGTCAGCAGAGAAGAGCAGCACTCCTCCATAAAGAGGATGATGATAGGGAGCTAGCGAGGCGAGGCTGCTGAGCTCTCCCTTCAGAAATAATCCTCCCATCAACAATGGAGAGCTAATTAGCGCAGGGGCCGCTGCGACGTCGAACGCAGCCAGAGCCGCCGCCGGCTAAGGGCCTATCAGTTACCCCTCTCCAGCGGCTCAGGTGGAGGGCCCAGGGGCTGAGCCCGTTATGAGATCCACAAGCTTAAGTTTCAGCGTTTTCACCGTTCTGATGCCTGGAACCGGCAACTCTATCCCTCTGTGGACTCGGAGAGCAGGATGTCATTGGCTTCAAACACACGTTTGATTGTGTGTCATGTTTTTTTTTCCAGAGGACTTGGAAGTGCTATGATTGTCACCTCTTGATGCTGTGTAATGTTTGTAGCAGACACAATGATGTATCAGGTTTCTTGGCAACGTTTGAATTGGACACACAGACACGAGGCTTGATGTGCTCAAAGAGGTCATCTGACAGAGAACCTGAACTAGCTTCTGTTAATTGATTTTGAATCCTTGGATATAATATTTGGAAAAGGAGTTTCATGCATTCAAACCTGTGCCGGAGATGAGCTGTACAAGTAGACGTGCTTTAATTACACTTCTGGTGGTTGTTTTAGGTTTGTAAAGTGCCGCGTGGATCACAGGTTTCATCCGTTCTAAAGTGTCAGTCAGATAATCTCATTTCCGAGCAGCGACCTAAATGGATTGGGACGTTGACCGGAGGAGAGCCGTGTGTTTGGCCCCCTTCGCATGTTTGGTTGGCTCACAACGGGGTCAGACTCGTTCATCGCTGTCAACCGCTCTTCCTCATCTCAGGAACAGCTGCAGTCAAATAAACAGTGTGTGGCGTGAGGTTTACTTCACACACATTTGTGGTTTTTGCTCTCCATTCACAGCGATCGGACCCGAGATACTGTTGTTTGAGAACGGTATTTTTAGAATACTTGGACAGCTTGTCGTCTAATTCATCACTGTGCTTTTGTTTTTGTCAAGAGTTCCGCTTTTTGTAACGAGAAACAAAACACATGCTTTAATGGCTTCATTTTATCCTTAATACAATATCTAATCAACATTATCACTAGAGAGCATCTAATAAACTAAATAAAATAATCTTGTTCTTTATTTTGTTAGAGATAAAATAATCTTCTGAAGTCCTCCATCCTAGTTCACATCAGGTCTGTTGATCTGTCTCAATCTTCCAAAGTCTGGCTGTATCACCGTTGCATGTGTATCACAGATGGGGAGGTATTTTACAGATCTATAAAGTCGATATCCTGTCCCCATACGCCCTGTAATACTCTCGTTGTGTTTTCGTTAGCTTAGAATGAGCCCTTCATATCTACAGAGAGTGGGTCCTCTTCACAGAGTCCTCCATGTTTCTACAGTAGCCCAGAACGGACAAACCAAACACAGGCTCTAGAAAGAGCCTTTGGTGTTTTTACATTACCTGAAGGCCACCGTAGTTCTCCGACACTCTTATGAAACTGCGGTAACATGAGCCGCAGAGTGCAAAACCGTGGTACCACCAGCCGCCGTCTGACTTCCGTTGCTCCTAAAGTAGTGTTATCATGGTAAGGATGGCCTCTGAGTGAGGCGAAGCGCGTTACCATGGTTTTGCACTCAGCGGGTTACGTTACTGCAGTCTTGAAAAGGGAGGAGTGAGGGGAGGGGTATTCAGTTGGTTGCAATCTGCAACTACACCACTAGATGCCACCAAATGCTACACACTGTCCCTTAAAAAGTATGTCAGGGTTTTAAAATCTATTAATAGCTGTTAGAGCTGCAATGATTAGTCAATTTATCGACTAGTTGATCGACAGAAAATTAATTTGCAACTATTTTAATTATCGTTTAAGAAACCTGTTAAGTTCACGACAGTCAGCGTCCTGTTGCTTGCGCTACACTACGTAAATGCGACCGAGCATCGGTCAAACCAGTGAGGCGACAGACACGAGACTGAATGAGATTGACAGGCATCATGTTGATTAACGTTAGCAACATCAGCCAGCTGAAACCACAATATCACTATATATTTCACATGCTTGGCAGTAAAGTCATCTTACCAAACAAAGGTCCCTCCATGAATCGATGGCCCAGCCGATGTTGATCCTAATTACCCCCCGACGTTGGTCACATTCCATTTTGTAAGACGGGCTTCACTAGATATAACCATGTTTTTTTTGCGCTTCCGTGGAGTCTGAGTTGTGGTGGGGGCTGGTCGTTTGTTGTCGTTTGCGGATTCCATTTCTAACCGAACCTTAGCTATGGTTGCACACTGTTAGCCCTGTAGCGGAGCAGAAATTAAAGGCATTCGCGAGCGCACATGGCGTCATTTCCGTTGGATTTTCCCGGAAAAAACGGCGTGTAATTCTTCACATTAAAAGCAGCCTACAGACCGATAGAGGAAACCGAGAAAGTAGCGCAAGGTCTAATTTTTTATGTAAGCTTACAACCTGTTCACACATTAAAAAAACGATTAAAAAACATATATGTGTAAAAACTTCCATATAGTCCCTTTAATGACCAACAATTAATCAAGAGAATAATCAACAGATTAAAACGATAATGGTGATAATCATTAGTTGCAGCCTAAATGGCCATTTGTTGTTTTTCAAAATGTCTTTCCAGCAGGGATGCTGGAATGCTTCGGTTTTGATGAGGCAGAGGTTATATTCATCAGGAAATTGGTGAATTAGTGGATGATTTCAGTCATAAAATCTTGAAAAATGTGGCCCTAATCTGTCACAGCACTCTGTTTGTTGTTGTTGTTGTCAGCTTTTCCACATTAACAGTCAAACGCGTCTATTTAAGCTTACGGTGTCACATTGTGTTTCCACTGTCACAGTTCCACCAATCATCTCAGGTAGATTTTACCCTCCTTCATTCAATTGTCCCAAGTGGAAAAAGCACCTGAACACGCCTGGATAAAATGTCTCTTTTCCAGCTGCTTTGACAAGTCTTCCGCTGATACTTCCCTTCGTGCTGCAACACGGCCATTGGTTTGTCCATGCATTAGTGACATTACCGGCCATCCAATCCTTTGCCTTAATTATTAACAGCATGCTCCGATCGGAGTTTATTGTTTATTGCCTGGCAGCCCTTAGCCACTGGCAGAGATGCTCATGATGGTGTCAAACGAGTGGTTGGTGATCTTACGATAGTGTCACATCCTCGACACAGAACGACCGCCCCCGGATACCTGGCTGCACGAGTCAGTGTGTTACTGTACAGTGAAGTCTTACCGGAGTGCACCGAGAGGATTGTTCAAGATCAAGGTTAGTAGGTTGTAGGTTGGCTTATAGAATATTTTCACTATTAGTACTTCTTTCTATGCTGCTTTCGCTAGTTTTGACTCATTTTTGTGCTTTATTATGTTATTTTTCTTTGAGCATTCGTTCCTAAGTAAGTGACTGGACGGCTGAGTAATTAGTTCTGTGAAATGAAAGGAACATTTTCCGAGTTCTGTTAAAGACGCCCTGGCTGACAGATGTTTTGGCAATGTTTTACCTATTTTCTGATCAGCTGTGGCCTCTTACGGTTAGGCATGACTAATACTCCCGGCTCACGACCTTACTATATGTTGTTTTTTTTGCAAATTGGACATGTTTTTTTTCTCCCTTTTTTTGAATCCTGCACTCTTTCTAGATATAGTTTTCTGATCCAGTAGCTGTTAACAATGTTCCATGAAGAATTTTGATTTCTTTAGCTACAGTGGATGCAAAAAAAAAAAAAGCTGGCAAAAACATTGTGTCCGTAGGCAGTTGTTAACCCTCTCAAGCATTTACCTCCTTGAAGGAAACCTGAGAGTATCTTAGCATGCGAGTGGACATGTATTTACACTATAGTGTTCTGTGTATAATGTCCACCCGCTGTATACATTCCACAATGCAATTTATCACCGAGAACGTGAATATTTCATGTGGAATTAGGTTGTTTTAATGGCTGACTCCAGAATTACAAGACATGTTTTTAAATACACATGATGTTCTGAAACTCTCTCGTGGCTCGACCCACAGGGACCACACATTACTGGCGCTGCGTGTCCGACAGTGAGGCAGCGCTGAGTAGCTGTTTCTTAACTCTTGGCTCCTAATCTGTAGTGATCGGGCTCTTTGTGATCTTTGATAGAGGGAGAGGGAATCCAGGCCAAAACAGGGCTAGGCTATCTATATCTGCGTGGCAATGGTGATGGGGTGCTGATGAAAACCAAATGCTCTCTGGCCACTGGGTCTAATTAAACACACGCACGCGCGGGCCGGTTCATCATAGCTTTTAGGACATTGAACTGTTACGAGAAGGGTCACAAAGGAATCGGGCTCCCCCCTCCCCTGTTTCCCAGCCCTCCCTTGTTTATCTATTTACGGATTGCACAACTTCGGGGAAGTTAATTCCTCCGCCTGAGCGGTGTCACAGCATATTTCGTGCCGTCGGACATCAAAGTGCCTTGCGAGAGGAAATGGCAAGGACCACCTCACGGACACAAAGCACAACAGCATGCAGCAGCATATTAGGGCTTGCCTTTGATGTTTTGGTTACTAATAATGTCCTCGGAGAGCTGAATTTGATATGCATTCTGCATGGAGCGCATTAGGACAATGCAGGTTCATTAAAGGGGATCTAAATGTTTCCATACATCCGACATCCTCCCCAGAGTGGTGTGAAATGCTGCCAATTATTCAAGGTTGCTTACTATCCCATGTGCCTGTTTTTGTTCTTTTTGTCTTTCATAGTGCATGTCCTCAGGCTTTAAAATGTTTTCATGTGTTCATTTCAGTCTAGACATTTTAAGTCATTCTATTTAGCCTATTTCTTAAAATAATTCATTTTTTCAGAATTAAAGAATTGTTTCACCAGCATATTGTACATTTTTGATAAAAAACAAAGCCAATCTAACTCTTACTTTCATGGTTAGCCTGATATTCTGGACTCCCTTTACAACAAACTGACCTCCTACAAACTGTAATGCTCTATTTCTACCATATACTCTATGTTCCTGCCTTTGGCAGAACCACATACATATTACTTGCCTTTACATTTATTCAAGTGAGAATTATTGTGACTTTGACAACAAATGAAATAACCTTCCTCAGTTCAAATTCTTTCCTATACAACAATCCAAAATGTTACTTTTGTCACTGGAACTGTTTTGCTTTAGATGTAAACAGTAGAACTAAAAGTCCAGACCGGTTCCATACTAATAGCTTATCATTGTAAGGTTCTATGGTGTTCAGTAGGGCTGGGCAATATGACGATACATATTGTCAAAATGATATAAAAATGTTTATCGTATAGGTTTTTCTGTATTGTTTCTTTCGAAATTTAGGCTAGGTCTATTTTTATTTAGTCTTTTTCTCCATAATTTCACTTAAAACTGATCATTTTGCACTCAAGTTCTTAAAATGAGAAAATACTCAGTATTTTTCATTTGTCAAATATTTAATTTACGAAGGAGTATACAAAAATAGGCTTTACCATGTGGTTATTTCATATAGATATTTATTTACGGAATTACCAGAAAACATGCTATATCGTGATATATATTGTTATTAACATATGAAATGACCTATTTCATGATAGAACATTTTGGCCATATCGCCGAGCCCTAGTGTTAAGAAAGTAAAAAGTCAAAATGTAAAAAAAAAAATTTAAATCCATAAATGTGTTTCTGTTGTATGTCGGCTCATTCACTGTGTGAAAATATGCAGAGGGACAAAACCTTTGACTCTCCTCCTCAATGAAAGTGCAATTTTTTTCCACTATGGCACCGGAAAATTCACCACAGAAAGAATGTCCGGGCAATGGTGGAATGTAACTAAGTATATTATATACAGTATATATAAGTACTGTACTTAAGTACAAATTCAAGGTATTTGTACTTTACCTGAGTATTTCCATTACATGCAACTGTATTCTACTTACTCCACTACATTTATCTGATAAGTTTAGTTACTTTTCAGATGACAATTTTCCTTACCCTTCCTGTCCAGTGAAAACCATGCATCTCCAGATGTGTTGTGTTCCTCTATGTGTTGAAAAAAGTCTTCTTAAGCTAAATAAACTATTTAAAGGCCTCTTGGATCAGCTGGAAAATGTAAAGCTGAAAACAGGCTGTTTTTCTCATGAAAAGTTGACTTTTTAGAGATATGTTGTTCTCACAGGACAGCGACGCCACAAACTATTATGATGATCTTATAGAATGATGCATTGCTGTAGATTAACCTACCCAACAGTATACAAATGAGTTAAAATCAGCACATCCTTAAAAAAAATAAAAAATAGTAAAATGCAACATACACATTAATGCAGCAGTGATTAATCCAGAAACATTATATATAATACAAAACACTTTCAGTGCACAATGATTATTTTGAATTTTCATACTTTTAAGTGCATTTAGCTGATTATATGTACAAACTTTCGTTTAAGTTTTTGAATTTTTGACTTTTACTTGTAGTGGAGTATATTTTTGCAGTGTGGTATTAGTACTTTTACTTAAGTAATGGATCTGAATACTTCTTTCACCATTGTGTCTGGGTCACATTCAGACATCACTGTAGTCGTACCACGGTTGGATTTGTCACAGACTATTTTATCGAAGGTGTCTGATGTTAGAGGACAGATATGGATCACTGAACAGAGTTTTTGTTACAGTATCATGTTGTTAGACACCAGTGTGTGTTTTTGTTGATTGTATGAAGATTTTTGAGCATTTGTGGAGCAACCCTAATCTCATAATTCTACCATAAACTATAAATTTCATAATATCTAGTCAAAAGACTTAAACACTTTATTAAATGGGACTCTATTATATTCTCAGACAGCCTGTGCAGATAAGTCAATCGAGGTCATCGCTCCAGTGGAAGAAGAAGTGAAGGTAAAGCCGGCTGTGTTGTCGCAGTACAGCAGGGAGGACTACTACGGCTGCCTGAGTGACACATGCAGGGACGGTTACCGCAGTAACACACCCATGGATAGTTTAAAGGTAAACGCTGAGTTGAGTTTTTCACCATGTTTTCCTCATACAACCAAAAGCAACCGTGCCATCACCGTCTCTTTTTTTGTCCAAACTAGCAACCTGAAAGTGAGGAGTCCCCTCAGGCGAGATACCCTCAGCCCCCTCCTGCACCTCCTTTACCTTCTGCTTCATTCACACCTGCCCAGCCAGAGAAAACCGCTGTCCACAGAATAGAGCACGTTCAAATCACAACATCTGGTGAGAAAATAATTTCCGTTTATCTTCTTCAATCTTAATTTAATCTTTCTTTTTTACCAAAGCTGTTTATCATTATTATTACTATTTAATGGTTACTGGAAGTCATTGCTCAATGGAGAAAAAAGGGTGCGTGTTCATTAAAGTGCATTAGAGTGAGAAAGACAGACTCATGATTTGTATTTCAGTTATTAAAGGTTTCAATCAGCCCAAGGCCGCCGGGAGTGAGAGAACTGTCTGTGCTGATAAGACCATGTTGCCTGATGCAAACCTCCTGGCTGAAAGAAAACTTCTTGGCGACATGAAGTCCATTAAATCCTTAAAACAATCAGGGCTATCAGGAGTCTTCACCGGACAAGCAGTAAGTGCAGTAAGCTTTCTTATTTCGTACATCCTTCCTTTGTAAGCGCTTCCTTTCTTTAGCTAAGATTCCGCGTCTGTTCAGAACAAGATGGTGGTCCTGCCCACTGAGGAGGCCAACCTGTCGGACATCGACTACCTGGTGCCCACTCACGACGAGAGAGGTCGCCCCATCGCTGAGTGGAAGAGGCAGGTCATGGTGAGACAACTGCAGGCCAGGCTGCTGGATGAGGAGGACCAGAGGAGGAAGGTAACATCTCTCTAAAGATTAAACAGGGCTACATTGACAATGCACTTACATTTATACATTCATGTAAATCTTATGTAGGGCGGGTTTGGGAACAGAACGTCATGATCCAGCCCGTTCTCATTACCAGGACGTCAAACACCGACACTTTCTTCACGGCTGTCGGCGTGTGATACCGACGCACAAGGCACCCTTTAGCGGCTGTATGAGACACACCGGGCGTTCCGTTAACTACAGTGTAAACCCATCCGCGGCAATAGTAAACGATCAGAAAAAGTGCTGTTGTGACGTAGTTTTAAGAGAGAAAGTGACACACATGGAGGGCGGTTGTGTCATGTGACGAGTTGGGATGAGAACGTGAGGAACATTATTTTAGCCGAGAAAACATTCAGTGTGAATCTGTTGAGGCCAACCGATGCTGTCCAGTGTACATGTTTGATTAATCCAGACAACTATGGAGAGTGTTTACACCAGGGGTGCACACACTTTTTCAGCATGCGAGCTACTTATAAAATGACCAAGTCAAAATGATCTACCTACTATAAAAATGCAAAACATATATTTACTTATAAATATATTGAGTATTCTTTATATGTACAATATATGTTGGTGTACCTTGCATAACTGCATGAACCCATATTGTACAATATAACTCTGTACATTTTTTGTCATTACCTTACTCTGATGACTTGCACTGAATGGAATCAGCCAGGGATGCATAGTCCGGACAGTAGCTGCTGATAGCCAGCCTCAAGCACACTTCCAAATGATCATCAGTCAAGGTGGAACGGTATTTGGACTTAATAATCTTCATGTGGGAAAAGGCTGACTCGCATAAATAAGTGGAGCCGAATAATGCAGTCAAGGAGGTAGCACATTTCCTCATGTTGAGGTACTTTTCCTCTGTGAGTAAGTTCCAGAACTGTCCATGAGCCCTGGACTTAAGCTGAATGTCAGCTTGTAGTGTCAAAATCTCATCCTCCATTCCAGATGAGTTCAGGTGAAACAGTGTTGCAATTTGTTGGCTGACGTCTATTTTAAAAAAAAAAAAAATTTTTTTTTTTTTAAATGCCATGCGATCTACCCACACTACCTTCGCGATCGACCGGTAGATCGCGATCGACGTATTGGGCACCCCTGGTTTACACGATGTGACGATTAGTCCAGTGGTTCTCTTTTTGTGTCATTCAAATGTGTGTGTTTGAAAGGCTAAACGCCAACAAATATGGGCTGAAGTAGAATATTTTGTTAGACAAAAACATGTTATGATATTATTTGGAATTTAATTACATCTATCCTTTGTCAATAAATTTTGACTTTTGGACTGAGGACTGAGGCAATTACAGAGACGGACTGAGCGTTGTGTCGCTTTGTGTGTGTTTTTGAGAGAGGGGAAAGAGAAGGTGGAAGGTAGGCTTATGTTTTTGTAAGTTATTATTAATAATAATAATAATAATTATTAGTCAACGTTATGAATGAAGCTTTGAAGCATCCAACTATTTGTTGCAGCCCTACTTCATCATATTTTCTTTTGATTACCATCAGATGAGCACGTTGTGTTGTTCATCTCGGAAGCATCGTCTGTTTTTCTGTTTGTCCCTGTCAAATATTTGTCCATTCTGTTATTCTACAGACTGCCTGTCTGAATGAACACCTTTGCTACAGGTATAGCCAATTTGTTCACTGTTCCGCCCTGAAAAAAGATTCCGATGTCAAAACATTAATTCCGCATCACATTTTCTCCCCCGGACAATAGTGCCACACACTTTGAGAACCACTGGATTAATCGATAAGTCGATTGACAGAAATTTAATCGGCAACTATTTTAATAATTGATAAATTATTTGCAGCCGTAGAAAAGCCAGTTATAGTCTGCTGCGCAGCCCCTTTTAAACAAATGCCCATTGAGCCTAACCAGACCATAATGAGCAAAGTGCAAATTGTGGTGTGATTTTGTGATGCTATTCTAAATACACTAAAAACACTCGGAAATTCCATCATCATTTACTTTTAATTGCATATAACAAATCACTTAACACATAACACATTGCTAGTCGAGTCATATTTCTGAGGTTTGGCTGAGGTTTGGATCACAGTTTTACTGTATCATTACTCCTTTCCTCTCACGCCTAAGCCAGTTGAAATGTTAAAAAAAATAACCTGCCTGCAGTTTGCCTCTTCTCTGACAGGAAAACGGGAACAGATATGCCAAAGTCAGCTGGAGGTACTCCCAAGCCCACAATGCCATCCTCGGGCCCTCTGGTGAGCTGCTGACTGAGGCTGACCTCATCTATGTGGAGCAGCAGATCGCCAACGTCTCCATGCAGAGGAACTGCGAGGGCTACGAGCTGGAGCTCGCTCGTCTGGCCGAGGAGCTCAGGCACATCCTGCCGGCCCCCATAGTGAACATCACCGCCAACACGCAGTTCAATCAAGTTCCTCTACCCGTGTGGTGCGGCCGCATCTCAGGCATCGTAAAGAGCATGTCTCTGCTCATGACCAACCTGACCGACCAGCCCTACTGCAAGATGCCCAACACCGAACTGATCACCGTGTTCTCTCAGACGCCAGACAGACAGAACTCCACCAGGGGACGCAGGGAGAGGATAGAGGATGAAATCCATCAGTTCGGCGTGTCTGTGAGGACTCTGAAGTCTAATTTTGAGACACAGAACTCACCTTTGCCAGATGAGCCGGAGGAGGCTGTCGAGTTAAGTTCTTCCACGCAGCTTGAGGCCACAGAGTCAGACAAACAGCCAGAAGTGTTGAGTACGGCCCCAGAAACCGACCAGAACAGTGACTCCGGCATCGACTACGATGAAAACGTTCCAGATGTTCTAGAGACCACCAGCCTCAGGAAGGAGCGTATAGTCGTGCTGTTCTTAGGCCACTGGAAGAAGTCTGCCTACACTGTGATACTGAAGAGCAAGGATGCAGCGGAGAGGAAGATGAGTGGCGGAAACCCAGGGATGGGTGACAAATCTGGGTCATGCAGTCGCAGGAGCAGCGTGGAGAGCACCCAGTCGAAGATGATGAACAGCTCTCTGGGACACTTCTTCAAGCAGAGGAGTGCTGTCAACAAGATGCTGGGGAACTGGAGGAGCATGATCTCCAGTGTCCCGTCCAGACAGATACGCAGGTAGAGCTGCATAACCTTTTATATCTTTCTCTTGTACCTATTCTATAACAGAATTTCTTCACATTAGGAGGCATCATTTTTTGTGTATGAAATACGGTGGCCTTCAGGTAACGTACAAACGTGAAAGACTCTCTAGAGCCAGTGTTTGGTTTGTACGTTCTGGGCTACTGTAGAAACATGGCGGACCCGCTCCCTATGTAGATATGAAGGGCTCATTCTAAGCTAACGAAAACACAACAATTCTTAGTTTCAGGTGATTATACACTAATGAAATAATATTTATGAATACTAAATTCCATTTCTGTTAATAAATCACCCTAAATCCTATACACTGGACCTTTAAAGCTCCACTAATCAATACAGTTTATATCAGCAATCGATTAAATGACTGTGTGTAATCTGAAAGGAGTCACTCATAGTGACAAACCCACAGAGAATTGACTCCAACTTTGCTATGGAGCTCTTAGCCTCTTTTACAATAGCTTATTATTTTGGTTTTAAATGCAAATGTACTCTTTTAGTTTAGTCTCACAGCTCTCATCAACCCTTTTTAGCAACAGGAAGCAGTTTTTTTAAAGGACCAGTGTGTAGGATTCAGGGGGAACATATTGGCAGAAATGGAATATAATATTCATAACAATGTTTTCATTAGTGTATAATAACATGGAACTACGAATAATCATGTTTTCATTAGCTTAGAATGAGCCCTTCATATCTACATAGGGAGAGGGTCCTCTTCACGGAGTCCACCATGTTTCTACAGTAGCCCAGAACGGGCAAACTAAACACTGGCTCTAGAGAGGGCCTTTTGAGTTTTTACATTACCATTGCAAAACTAAAGTAGGCAAGGCAAAGGTCCTGAAAGATACCACGGCGTTACCGCGGTTTTGCACTCAGCGCCTCACATTACCGTAGTCTTGGAAAAGGGAGGAGTGAGCGGAGGGGTACTCGGTTGGTTGCAATCTGCAACCACACTGCTAGATGCGGCCAAATCCTACACATTGTACCTTTAACTTACAAGCTCTGATTAACCATATGTACGTTACATGCTTAGCAACAAACAGCATACAAAGTTAGCAACCAACTGGTAAAGAAAATTTGAGCTAGCAAACATTAAGCTAGCTAGCTAGTTGACACAACAACTGAGCTAAAAAGTGCCAGACTTTTTGTTAGGTGGCCAGAAACACAACTTCAAATGAATGCTAATCTTGCTTCATGTCTGCTGAATATTTTAATATGCAAATATTTGCTAACATGTTTGCCATATCAACTTTACAAGCTAATAAGTCAGCTTGTTGAGTTACTTTAAAATAGCAAATTTAGGATTTGTTCAGTTTGATTCAAATGAAAGATTTGCTTGAATGTCCAGGATACTTAACTTAAAAATGATGTGCTGAAACGACTAGTTGATCAATCCATCAGTAGTAGACAGGAAATGAAAATTTGTTAATCATGGAAGTCATTCAGCAAGGGAAAATGCTAAGTATTTGGTGGTTAAGCTTATAATCTTTAGCCTCAGCCTACTGTAGTGTTAATAACATGTGAGTGTTACCCACAGGCTCCACAGGCAGAAAGCCCTCTACTCCCCAGAGCAGTTCCTACCTCGTCTCGACGGCGTGCCGGTGGAGTACGACAGCCTGACCCTGGATCTCTTCATGCTGGGCTACTTCCACATCCTGGAGCTGGAGCTGCCCGTGGACGAACGCAAAATAAGACACCTGCTGTGTTTCGAGGTGTTCGACCACGTGGGGAGCTTTCCCTGGGAGCTGGTCAGGGACTTCCACAAGGCCGTCATACAGGACATCGAGGCCGGGAACCGCGAGTGGAAGGACGGCTTTGAGGACATTAAAGTGAAGTTCTTCGGAAACCCTGTGAGTCAGTCAGAAAGCACTGTAGAGGTGGTGAAACATAGCCTCCCAGAGGTTAGACAGGTCCCTAAGGTCATTGTGCAGACACCTACACCCGACGAAGGGGTGCTCCACGCAGGAACTGACATTTCCAGTTTTAGCAACGAAGAAATCTGCAAATACATCGACCGCAGTTTTGCTTTTTGGAAAGAGAAAGAGGCAGAGATTTTTCATTTTGAATAGTTGCTTGTGTCATCTTTTTAATATTTTTGTATTGTTTGTAGTTCGATTAGATTAGGGCTGGGTATCAAACCTAAATACTGTTTGGATTGTGAATTGAATTGTTTGTATTTGTTAACTCTCAAGTACCAAAAGCTAGCACAGAAGGCTTAGCCAGATTCTTAGCCATGTTTACTTATTTGATCAGATATTGCCTGATATGAATTATAATTTTGTTAATTTTATACTGTATTTTATTGTGTTAAAAACGTTAAATTCTAATGCATTTCATAGGTTTGGACTTTGTCGTTAAATTAAAAAAAATATTTTGTATTAGATATTTAGTAGATCTTTTTGGTACTTCTATTCAAACTCAGGTATCAAATCGGTAACAGATTTCAAACCATACCCAGCCCTATTACAAAGGCCAGAGGGCCTAGAGTACTATTGTAGTGTGTGTTCCTGACAGTAAACATCTTCCCAACACAACCTTGAATCTTTGATCTGGCAGGATCAATCATTACTGTAGATACTTATGTAATTTCATTATTGTAAGGCTGCCCTTGATTATTCATTGTTAAGTTATTGTAGACTTCACTAACATTACATATTACATATAGGCATTTTTAATCAAACCTCATATTTCTTAACACCTATTTAGACAAACAGCACTTTGTCTAACATAGTGGTATGATTAATGAATTGTTGTAACATACAAAAAAGTCAGTGCTACGTAATTTCATCTCCTTTGCAAGTTCGCAGGCCTGTTGAGAATACTATGTGCCTGTAACAGCAGCTGTGGGGACCATGCTTGTTGTTGGAATCTGACTTCAGCACAGCGTCACTGTCAGGCCTAAAAATAACTGAAAGACAAGCAGCCCGTCCCAATGACTTGGCAAACGCTTTTTGCCATGCTGCCCGCTCCATGTTGATCTAACCGGCCTCTCAGCTACAAAACAGCTTTTTTTACTGGAAGGATGAGCCATTATTTCCATTCTCTGCTTCTGTGGTGAGTTTGTTGTTGGTTTACTTATTTCATTTTGCAATATTTTCATGACAGGAAATGTAATGTGTTGTTGGCCCCAGGGGAGATTAGAGTCATATTATTACAGTATATCATACTAATCATGAGCCAAAAGTACTTTGTCGTCCTTGTAACAACACAGTGATGCCATACTTAAGAAGACAGTTAAGGAACAACATGTGTTTTCTGCTCAAATCAGAAAGGTCAGAGAGGAAAAACTGTTTTCGAACTAAGTTCTAAACTTAAGACTCAAAATGTCTCTTCAATTCCCTTTTAGGCCTTTTGTATCTGCACCATTGTACAAAAACAAGTTATTTTATCATGCATTGTAAAATCAAAGAAAAATATTTTATCATACACTAGGGCTGGGAAATATATCGATATATCGATATCGTGATGTGAGACTAGATATTCTTTTGATTTTGGATTTTGTAATATCGTAATATGGCATAAAGTGTCTTATAAATGTCTATTCCTGGTTTTAAAGGCCCCATATCATACTCATTATCAGGTTCATACTTGTATTTTGTGTTTCTACTAGAACATGTTTACATGCTATAATGTAAAAAAATATATATATTTTCCTCATACTGTCTGCCTGAATATGCTTGTATTTATCCTCTGTCTGAAACGCTCCGTTTTAGCTCATTTCAACGGAATTACGTTGCTAGGTAACAGTTTGGATCCATGTTTACTTCCTGTCAGCTGATGTCATTTACATACACTGCAATACGTTTAAAACCATGTAATGGTCTAAATATTGTATATTTGTGACATCACAAATGGACAGAAATCCTGACGGCTTGTTTCAAACGCACAATTTCTGAATATGGGCTGTGTGTATTTCTCCGTATATTGGACATTTCAATACTTTCACAGTATTTATATAGCACTTAAACCTGCTTTATACTATAACAGACATGACAATCTCACTCTCTTACAATATGGGACCTTTAAAGGCTGCATTACAGTAAAGTGATGTGACTTTCTAATCTTACCAAACTATTGTAGCTGTTCTATTATTTGCTTTTATATTGCCCACTTAGTCATTATATCCACATTACTGATGATTATTTATCAACAATCGAGGTATTTGGTCAAAATGATTGTGATATTTGATTTTCTCCATATCTCCCAGTCCTATCATAAACCCCTTTTTGTAAGTAATAAATGACAAACTATTCCTGTAGACCACCTACAATCTACAGGTGAAGATGCAGTTTCTCTATATGATGCAGTTACTTAAAAATCCTGTTAATCAGGCCTGCAAAATTAAAAATAGTTTTGGAATAAGATTTTGTACTCCATGATGACATTATTGCTGATAATTTGTGAAGAATAATTAGACATGATTTCTTCTGCATATTTATGCATTTTTTTCTCCACTTGCAGGTAAGCTGTCAACTCATTTTTTGACCGTCCCTGCTGAAAGACGATTTGACCTACTGAAGTTGACCATGGTGCGCAATGTGGATGACCTGGACTACTGCCTGGCCTCCCATCCTCAGAGCATTCTGGAGGGCTTGCGCTCCTTCTGCTCTCACCCCAAACTGGTGGATGTAACGCTGAGTGCAGGCGGTCGGGACTTCCCCTGTCACCGCGGCGTGCTGGCCCTCTGCAGCACATACTTCCACAGCATGTTCTCGGGGGACTTTGTGGAGAGCATAGCTGCGCGCGTGGAGCTTCATGATGTCGATCCTGATATACTCGGCTACTTGCTGGACTTTGCCTACACGGGCAAACTGACCATCAACCAGAGCAACGTGGAGGGGCTGATCTGCACCTCCAGCAAGCTGCAGTTCCAGACAGTGAGGGCCGTGTGCAGCCGATACCTTCAGCACCAGATCGATGCGACCAACTGCCTGGGAATCCTGGAGTTTGGGGCAATTCATGGCTGCCCTGAGGTGATGGCCAAAGCATGGGCCTTCCTCTTGGAGAACTTTGAGGCCGTGCAACAAGGTGAGGAGTTTCTCCTGCTGGGAAAGGACAGGCTGGTCGCCTGCCTGTCCGACGAAGGACTACAAATCCGGACAGAGTGCACCCGTGTGGAGGCCATCCTGATATGGGTCAGGCACCACAATGAGTCTCGGCTCTGCCACCTCACTGAACTCCTCACCTTGTCCCGTCTCCCTCTCCTCAGCCTGGACTACCTGGCGGACACCCTACTGAAGGACAGTCTGGTGCAGGCCTCCCCCAGCTGCAGAGAGGCCGTGGAAAAAATTCACAGAGAGGTTAGTGAGTTTACACTTCCTCCTTCTTTTCGCTCTTATCTTTTGTTTGCACAATCTGAGTGGATTTCCAAAAAACAATCATGACTTTTACTTTTCTAGAAGATGGATTCGGCACCAGAATACACGGACAGACTCAACTCTCTGAGCCCACAACCAAACCTGCAAGAGGTGCTGTTGGTAATGGGTGGTCGATCACTGGACGACTCAGACGATGACGACGACTCCGATGAAGAGGACAGAGACCCGAGACTGCTGCCCAGGAACTGTGCCTTCTACAACACAAAGACAAGTACAAACATTGCTTTTTTTGCACATATCAAAATGTCAAGTTTGTTTAAGTTCAGGATCCGTTTCACAACAGAAATTTGTTGTGAAATATCTGTCGGACTCCTTGAAACAGTTTGGCAGATGTGTCGTAGGTCGTTAAATGTAGTGTTGACAGAAAAACGGCTCGGCGGGAACGAGGTCTGAATGTGACAAAGTTGGACCATCTTCTCGGTTCCTCAAATGAGCGTGTTATTGAGCAGAGCTGGAAGAAGACGTCCCTGCTGTGTTTTTCATATGGTGTGTTAGCGAAAAGATTGTTGCATCTCACCCCTAAGATTTCTGGACAACTCCAGCCACAATGTTGAGGGATCTGCCAGAAAAGTTACATTTAAACTTTCTTTCTTGACCTAACTTTGACTTAACTATCATTTAAATGGTCCTTGAGGACTTGTATGCGTTTTTGCCCAGTTTCACTGGTATACAGTTTCATTTGCATACTGTATTTGTGAAAACATTTATATGATATTGTAATTCAAGTGGCCCCGGGGTAGGCAGTTTTCTGGACAAGTAAAAAAAAAAAAAGCCAAAATTTGAAAATACAGCCCTCATCCCACAGCTCTCCCTTCTCTGTCCTAACGCTTTGTACAGTAATCTGTATGAGTACTAGTCATTCAGTTTAAACATCATCCCGAGCATGATTGTGATCCCGATGCCGATATATAGTGGCAATTCTAGGAGAATTCCCGTCCTGTTTTCTTTGCAAACTTGAGGGCCTGTAAAGCCCTTTGAGATGACATACTGTGATTCGAGGCTCTAGCAAGCTACAATATTGGCGAAGCGTTCCAGAGATGGAGAGAAAATGTTTCTAATAGTTTAGTCTTCTTCTAACCGTAGTCGTCACAGCTGCATCACAGCTGCGCCAGAGCGGTGAGCTCCCACAGAAGGCTAAACTATTAGAGAGATGGAGAGTAAATGATGCTTGCCCCGAGGTACTGCTGTAGCCAGGGCCGGCTTAAGGCATATGTCATAGAGGGCGATCGACTATTGCGCCACCATCTGGGGGGCGCTGGTTGCCTTCTAAAAAAAATAAAAAATAATAATAATTTAAAAAACAAATGTCGGTTGGCGCCCTTCCTCATTTTCTGCATTGAGGTAACAAATGAAATACACTTTTCACACCTGTAACTCTCTTTCTCACACTTTCTCATCTGCCCAGCCGCACTTATTGGTTAATAAAAGTGTCAATTGTAGTGAAACTGACTAAACACCTTTAAGCCAACAGTATCAGGGACCAATGTTTATTTATATTATAATAAATACAGTTATTCATGAAAATAAAAATCAGAATTTTTGTCTTAAAGGGAGTTTGTAACTTTTTAAGCATATAAATGTACCGGGTCGGGACACATGGGCGCTCGCATATGCGCACTCGCGTGTGGCTGAAGTCTCTGCTCCTCTGCCTGCTTGCCTTCACTCACACCGCGCGCTCTCGCTCCACCTCAAGACGTGAACGTGCGCTCACTCGACAATGCAGAAGAGTTAGTTTAGCTCTGAGAATATCTAGTGAATGTACAGTTGTACCATTGTGATGTCTGTGTTGTGGTTTTTGGGGCTAGGGTAAGAGTTCTGGGGGGTTGAACGGCAGAAGGCTAAACTATTAGAAACATTTTCTCTCCATCTTTGAAACGCTTCGCCGATATTTTCTGTCTTCCTTTCTTTGGGCAGTTTGTAGTGTGGGCAGCTGTTGCTAATGCTGTAATAGCAACTTTTGCCTGCAGGATGTTCTGCCATTGAATCAGGCTTTCACTATCTGAAGGGACGAGAACACATACTGTATCTGTATTTCTAGAACAGCAAATAGGAACGCTCTCTCTCTGAAATGACTTGTGATTGGCCAAAGTCTCCTGTCACGGACTAGATTTGAATTACAATATGCTGAAAAGTTTTCATGGATTTTTTGCCCAATGATGCCAAAAATATACTGCCTACCCCAGCTTTAACTCCCTTTTCTTTTTCTCTGCAGAACAGTGGCACGAGCTCCCTAATTTCCCCAACACGAACAAGTGGGGTTACGCCCTGGTCTCCTTGAACAATGATGTGTATGTCACAGGTGGGTTAAAGTGCATGCAACACAGTGGTGCAAAAGGAGAAGAAGTAATGATAAACGGTTCTGCCCATAACTCACTTCTCTTGTAAGGAATGTAAAACAAAGTGTTTTTTTCTGTCTGACAAGGTGGCTCGCGAGGTTCGAATACCAACACCTGGTCGACCACAGAGACCTGGAAGTACATCACACGAGAGGGGAGGTGGGTTACTGTGGCACCCATGCTCCGGCCTCGGACTAACCACACGTCGGCAACGCTCAACGGGGAGATTTACGTCATTGGAGGTGAGAAAATAAATACAGTCCTGCATGTGGTGCCTTAAACCTGCAGTGCAATGGAAAACTTTGGCAAACCCAAATAGCTCATCTGCCCTTAAAGGCACAGTTTGGGTGTTCTGAAGTGGGGTTGGATGAGGTACTTATCCATAGTCAATGTATTATCTACATTAGATGGCGGTCGGCACGCCCCCAGTTTGGAAAAACAGACAGGAGTACCAACATGGGAGCAAAGCAATGTACTGCTGCGGACGGGGCCGGCAGCAAAACTTATTTTAGACCCCTTAAGGCCCCCTTAAAGGGACTGTTTGTAACTTCTTACACGTATAAATGCCTGCTTGCAATGAAAGCCATTGTATCCATCTATGCTCTGGTCAATGCCACCAGACTACATTGAAAATACCTTTAATTTTACCTTGCAGAACACGGGGGGTTGGCTGGTCTACCACTGCCTGGATCACTTAGTTTGTGCTATTGTGTGACTTTGGTGAATTCGAACTAACCAAAGTCATACAATAACACAAACAAACTGACCGATTGAGGCAGCAGTAGATCAGCAACTCCCATGTTCTGCAAGGTAAAATTACTGTTTTTTTCAATGGAGTCTGGTTGCTTTGGCAAGAGCATAGATAAGGCTTCAGTTCCCCGTCGGAAACAGACCGCACAGCTGTCTGACGTAAGGTAAACCGAGAAAGATATTCTAAATATAGCGTACACTTAAACTGATATTGATTTTTATTAGGTGGCCTTTCTCTTAGTTGGCTAAAATATGTTTTGCTGCCGGCCCGTCCACAGCAGTACATTGCTTTGCTTCCGTGCGGTAACTCCTGTCTGCTTCTCCAAACTGGGGGCGTACCGACCGTCATCTACTGTAGGTAATACACTCACTATGGATAAGTTCCTCATACAACCCCACTTTAAAACACCCAAACTATCCCTTTAATGACTTACCTCTACAGTGATAGATAGAATCTGCTTGCATGTCTTCTCGCTGGTTTAATAGTTTTAAATATGGTTCTAGGAACAGGGCAGCATTTAAACAGCATTTAAATGTAAGTATTTGTTTACATTTATGAGAGCATGATTCAACCTCATCACTCCTTCTACTTACACTTCCTTCCTTTAGGTACCACGTCAGACCGTGTTGAAGTTGAGCATTATGACCCTTACAACGACACCTGGGCCTTGACGTGCCCCGCCTTAAAATATGTGACTAACTTCACCGCCACAGCGTGTCATGGGAAGCTCTATGTGATTGGCTCGTGTGCTGTGAAGTACAACGCTTTGGCTATGCAGTGTTACAACCCTGTTATAGGTAAGGATGATCAAAGCAAACCTCATGCCTCAGAGGACCCAGCTTTTTTTTCACCCAAATCTTTATTGGCAAGAGATTTGTAACATTAAATGACAACAAGTTAAAAAGCTGTTTTGGAAATGCATTTGGAATATTTCATTCATTTATGCAGTCCTGTTGGTTTAGCTCCATTTCCAATAGCTTCTAATTGCTTTTTTACTTGCTATTTATGGTATTTCAACCAAATATTTATTGCTTCATAGTACAATTCCTTCAACGCAATTACAGAGATAAAGTGCCATACTGTACAACTACATATCTTAGTATTTGCTACAACATTAGGCTCTCTTTCCCCATGTCTTTTAAACCTATCATGTTTTTTTGATTTTCTCTTTCCTTTAGTTTGTTATTACGTTTTTTGTGCATGTAAAAGGTCTACAAAGTAACAAAGCCCAAAGTCCACGCTGAAGGGAGTTACTCTCCCCCACAGACACACTGCTCCTGAACTGTCTGAAACGCCTTGCTTGAAGTCCTGCCTTTTCTTCTGTAACATGGTGATGTCACCAAGTAACACATTTTTGCCTAGCGGCTAGTTTGGCACACCCTCAAACAAAGCTAGTTAGAGTGGAGCTGGAGCAGAGTCTAAAGAGTTTGGTTCAGTTGACCAACCACAGCAGTAGGCCAGCTGACCAATCAGAGCAGACTGGGCTTTTTGAGAGTGGGGGGAGCAGGAGCTCAAACAGAGCGTTTCAGACAGAGGGTGAAAAGACGTGCTGCAGCACACCCGGTATGAAAAAAAAGAAGTGTTTTCTGAACATCAAAGCATGTAAATATGTTCTAGTAGAAACCCCAAATACAAGTATGAACCAGAGAATAAGCATAATAGGTCCCCTTTAAATATTTAGTTGAGTGTTTATCATTATTGATCAATCCTTGATGATGATAAAGCTGTTGTTTTTTTCCACAAAATGTGTGGTTAAAGGATTTATTTAATAGTGTAACCTTATTGTCATGTCACTTATTGTGTTGACTCATTATAAAGCTATTGACTGAAGTGCCATTCTATTTTCTTTACATTTCCTTACAGGAACCCAAACATAATTTGTAATTCAGTATGGATATTTGTCTTTTCTTTATTCTTCTCAATCATATGTGTGTTTACATGTTTGTTTTTTTACAGAGAGCTGGATCAGCATATGTTCACCCTTCATCCCTAAGTATTTGTCCTCTCCTCGTACTGCCTGTGTGGATGGAACTATTTATCTGGTTGCTGACAACACTAAGAAAGTCTACTCTTATGATCCAGAGGCAAACATGTGGCAGAAGGTGGGCTCAGATATCACTGCTGACTATAGGCATAATACAGTAATACAATCCCTTGTATCAATGCTAATTCAACAGGACAAAAAGCTAAACGAATCAGTTTTCATTCTCCTGATATTTTGCCCTCAGCTGTACGTTGACATTTCCTCTCTTTCCAGGTCCAGCTTCTTCACATGCTCCATGAGAATGGTGGTCTGGTATCGCTGGATGGGAAGCTCTTTGTCACTGGAGGCCATTGGAAAGGTATGGAGGGGGACTACGGGGTGGAAGTGGAAGTTTACAACCGAGCGGCCAACACCTGGGAGGTGGAGGGCTACCTGCCAAGACTTTGGTTCTACAGTGGAGTCTGCACCATCTTCCTAGATCCATCCCAGTGGCCTGAGCTTTTCCCCATAGATGCAACATAATGGCCTCTTGTTCCTGATGGGACTACACTCAGGGTCAAGGAGTTCGCAGAGACATGTTCCCATGTTACAATGCAAATGTTTATCCCAGGACGTCATTATGCCCTAGAATAGTTAGTTACATGATCCTCAGGTATTCTCTTGGTTGTTTTTAGGACCTTGCTTGTCTGCTCAGCAGGTGTTTATTTATACTTTGTATCACGTGTTTGAGATCGGAATTCCTTTTTTGTGTGTTATTGAATGGTGCTTGTGAATCATTAAATCTTTGCAGAGTGAATATTATTATTAGTGTTGGTTGTACCTCACTGGTTTGGAACTAGAAATCCTCAAATTATTAATAAAATGTGTTTCTGTGTTACCTGGTCAACCAGATGTAAAAGTCCTCTGAGAGAAACACAGTTCACGTTTCCTTTATAGTGCCCTGATGATCATTAACCCACTGGAATCCTGTAACCTGGCTCATTGCGTCGGTCCTGCCATGGAAACACACAAGCCAGCATTCTATTCCTATGGCAACGGCCCGGAAGCGCGTGGTCGCCATGGCAACGTCGGCTGGGACTTGCCTGCAGACGCTCCTAAAGTTTCTTGTCTAAAAAGTTGTGTCAGTGATTTGTTTTCAACCCTCAAGCCTTGTCCTGTATGCAGGTACCAGCTCAGAACGACGAATGAAACGTTACCAGCTAGCTAGCTAACATTGTGTTGTTAAAACTGCGCCACTTTTACGATGAGTTCTGAACAGGAGCAAGGTGCACATTCACCAAGACTGGAGGCTGTGATTCAGGTCGGTAACTGACTATAACTGTGACTATAAGCTAGCTGACGTTAACCTAACTTTAGCTGTTGTTAGTTAACTCGTCTTTCATGCTTCAGCAGGCTTTTTTCCCACAGAGGACACTTTAAAATGTCAACGTAGGAAACCAGAAAATACAATTAAAGATGGCTGAACTCCATTTATGCTGCTTCGGTTTCAGGGTCCTGGTATTTAGTGTGTGCTGTCTTACTGTCACACTGTCATGGTTTACTGGCTTTACTGGGACAGTTATTATTAATACAAGTTGCTGGGACAAGTAAAAAAAACTTGAAAAAGGGAAAAAGGCCTATTGAAAAAGATATGATATTCCTTTATTAGTCCAGTAGTGGGAACATGTGCAGTGTGCAGCAGCAAAGGGGATAGTGCAGAAAACAAGATGCATCAGCTAACACAGTAAAAAAGAGCTAAACAAAGTGTAACAAAATATGAACCATTTAAATAGAAGGAAGTATAAAAAAGGATCTGTATATACAGTATTGACAATAAACAGACTATTAACAAAATTGCATAAGTGTAAAACGATATTGCACAGTGAGAATGAATGAATGAATGAAATTCCACCTGAAGATATCAGGTTATTGTCAGTGTTTTGGTGTGAAAAGAGTGGTGGAATAACTGAGCTTTTACTTAGTAAAAGTAGCATAAAACAGTGTAGAAAGTTATGCATTCTCCATTTTTCTTGAGTAAAAAAAACACAATTATTTGCATGGAAATATACTTAAAGTAGCAAAAGTAAAAGTACCCTTTATACAAAATGGACCATCTCAAGAATAACATATATTTTGTAATTGTAATATAATTATTGATTAAATAATGTAAGCATCACTTTAATGTTGCAGCTGGTAAAGCCAGAGCTAATTTTAACTATTTCATATACTGAGGATTAGTTTAATTTATAATAATACATCATAATGTATTTGTTGATTATATTTAATGGAATAGAAGCATAAAGTAGCAGGAAATGGAAATACTCAGGTAAAGTACAAGTACCTCAAATTG
The DNA here is from genome assembly GCF_043250625.1 of Sebastes fasciatus. Lineage (NCBI taxonomy): Eukaryota > Metazoa > Chordata > Actinopteri > Perciformes > Sebastidae > Sebastes > Sebastes fasciatus. The sequence continues at coordinate 32,752,613 of NC_133799.1, forward strand.
TACTTATAAGTACTTGGACTTGAAAATGCATTTAGTTACTTTCTACCTCTATTGAAAGGAAAACTTACAAACACAGTACTAAAATGGTATTAAGTAAATAAATTACCCTATTGGATAAGTTAGGATTTCGGTACATTTTGTTCTCCAGTGGTTGAGAGTAACTAAGTACATTTACTACTAGCAGTAGTAGTACTGCTGTAGTATTGTGCATAAGTACAATTTGTAGGTACCTGTGCTTTACTTAAAAATATCCACTTTATGCCATTTCACACTACATGTGTTACACTACTTTTCAGAGGGAAATATTGTACTTTTTACTCCACTACATTGATCTCTAAGTTATAGTTACTTTACAGATCAAAAACCTTCATACAAAACATATGAAATATTATGCATTGTTATAATTAAAATACCCTAAACTATATAAAGTAGCTACAATTTAAAAAATGACTCCCATGGTAATGAATCAATAATGATAATCCAGTAACATAACATATATAATAAATGAATCTCTGAAAGGGTCCATTCTGCATACCATTACTGTTGAGTAAGTACATTTTAGTGTTTATACTTCTGAATCTTTAGTTACGTAAACTTTGAATGTGGACCACCACTGTTGTCCTCATAGTCTATCCTCAATGAGTTGGGCCTTTTCTGTTCAGTTATGTAAGTAGCAGTAAGTAGCACCTTTCAGAGAAAACGATCACAAAGTGCTTCACAAGAATAAAAAATATTAAAAATAAGACCATAAAACAGTAAGGAAACAAACATAAACAACAACAGACCTTAAAAACACACAAAATTACAAACACACATGTTATGTGATATGTTGGGGTGACTGGTATGATTGTAGAAGCTGGAGGAGTCTCTGCTCCACTCTGATGGCAGCTCAGGGGAGAGGTCTCTGACACTTCGAGGTGATGGACAGGAGTCCGGTGTCATGCCCACGCCTGTCTCCACCCGCATCCGCCAGATCATCACCCGCAACCTGGCAGAGCAGCCAGCTGGTAGATAAAAAAGTTTTAATTCAAACTGAACACAAGCAGTACAAACAATAAATCTGCCTTGCTGGATAATCAGTTATCATTACACCCAATGTGGTAAGATTGACACTTCTGCATGCATGATCTGTTTCCTTATCCTAGGTGACAGCTCTGAGGTCAGTGAGGTGGAGGAGAGCAGGGCCATGAGGGAGCAGCTTTCTCCGAGCCAGATGGACCGTGACCAGCTTCGGGTCAAACAGACCAATCTCACAGACAGGGTAGGAGTGACACAGGTCAAGACCAAGCGGTGGAACATTATTTATATTTTTAGCATTCGTTGTACCCATTGCTACCCAATGCGGAAGTGCCTTAAACTTGCATTCTTTCTAACAGCCAGCAGGGGGCGACTCCTCTGGTTACAAAAAGAAGTCTGATTGTATAGAAGTCAACGAGAAAATGACCCTACTTCTCACTTAAGGCCCATATCAGTATCTGCTCTTCAGAAGGCAGCCAGAAAGTACATATTCACCATCACATCTCAGGAGTGGGGTTTTGGCAATAATTTAATAATCATTGGCTTTCAGTGGTTTCATATAATGATGATATCCCGTTGTTGAAATTAATAATTCCAGGCAAATTGTAAGTAAATCTAGGTCTGAAAAGTGAAGCTAGTGCGGAAGTGCCTTAAACTTGCATTCTTTCAAATAGCCAGCAGGGGGCGACTCCTCTGGTTGCAAAAAGAAGTCTGATTGGATAGAAGTCTATGAGAAAATGAGCCTACTTCTCAGTAAACATGGTAAACATGAGTTTATGGTCTCAATCGCTAGTTTCAAGTCTTCTTCAATACAGCATGATTTTCATTTAGTAAATTATGGTCTGTTTTAGAGTCAAACAAACCATAAGAGCGTGATTGACAGGTCGCTTCCATGGCATTGTCCCTGTTTTCGTCTTAGAGCTTTAACCCTTTCACTGTGTGTTTTCAGTTCATGTAAGTCAATAGTAACATTTTGGTCGCCTAAAAATGTCTAATTCAGCGTTCGGTTGTACTTAGCTCCACCCTCTCGTGTCATTTCTGGTTGCAAAAAAACAAGATGGCGTCCAAAATGTTAAACTCGAGGCCTCAAAACGGCAGTCCACAAACCAATGGGTGACGTCACGCTGACTACGTCCACTTCAAGTAGAATGTTTGTTCTATAACGGAAAGGGAAAAAAATCTGATTTTATCACTTTTAACACTTTTTCTAACTGAGGCTGCATTGGCACACTTTGTTGATCATGTCAGATGTCAATGCAGCTCTTACAGGAGTTGGAGTATGTGATACTGCAGATGGTAAATTTGTGCAGTTTTGTTTGGAGATGAGATCAAGACGGTCAGCCACACTAGAGCATTGACTGCAAAAAAGCTGCATGCGTTTGAAATGGAATATGGTTACAGTAAACATCAGTGTACCACCGCTCTTTCCAGCAGGGAAAGCCTTTTGGGGCTGAACAAACAAACAGTGTGGGAAGGTTGAAACAGCTTTGCATGTACTGTAGTGGAAACTGAGGGGGGGAAGTTGGTAATATACATGTGCAAACTCTAATTAATGTAACTTGGCACAAGCACATATTTTATGTCATACATTTTTCCTTTAATTAACCGCTGTAGAATTACAGTTTACATGTTACAGTAAGTACTGTGTAAGCGTCCATTGTGTGTGTGTGGGTGGCTGAGTGTGGATGCATGTGTGTGTATGTGTTTGTACGTGTAAATAAGAGAGGGGAGGGTGCTTCATGAAGGGTTTCCTTGTGGTCTGCTCAGGTTGACTCAGACCCCCTGTGCTCACGAGGGCCGGCGTCTCCCTTCACAGCCCCCCCATGGTTGCCCCCGCTATGTAGCGGCTGCTGTTTTGGGGGGAAATTGTGAAGGTCACTGGCCTCCTCCCTTGAGACCGTCGAAGAAAAAGCTCATTTTTCATGGTGCACAAAGCAGCCATTCGTGATAACACTGCCCTCATTCTGCTGCTTAAATCTAATGAACACCCACTGCTTGCTTTACTCTTGGAACTTATTTTAAAACCAAGGCTATAAATATAACTTAATTAACTTGGCAGATATATATAGCGTATTTATTTTGTTGATATTTTTAGATGTGTGAAATGGCACTAAACAGAAAACAAACCTGAGCAAGTGTTGCTGATATCTGATTCCATGCCACCGAGTAGCAATTTGAAGTGTGGAGGAGTGCAAGGTTAGCACGAGATCTACCTTTTTTTCATCACAGAAATTATAACTGTTAACGCAGCTGAATGTTTTTTATCCGGTGGTGTCTCACAAGTCAAGAGGTTCATTGACAGACTCCTGTTGTGACTCGTTTCTTCCAGAGACAACATTTTTTTCCCTGCCAAGCAACATGATTTTTCGGCAGCTTTGCTGTAATGTGATGTTAATGCTAGTGTGCTAATCAATCCCCCAGGCGCCAAATATACTGCCTTGGCTGTGGCATCCGTGTGGAGGTAACGTTTAGGCCAATGTAAGTCTTACCTCCATATGGCTTTCTCCTTCAACATTCACTGCCGAAGGGATCACTGAATGAATAATATCACATACATATACATGATCCATTTAATTTGTCAGCATGTTTTGAGGCCCATATCAGTATCTGCTCTTGAGAAGGGAGCCAGAAAGTACATATTCACCATCACATCTCAAGAGTAGGGTTGGGCAATAATTCAATAATCATTGGCCTCTAGTGTTTTCATATAATGTTGATATCTCGTTGTTGAAATTGATAATTCCAGGCAAATTGTAAGTAAATCTAGGTCTGAAAAGTGAAGCTAATGCGGAAGTGCCTTAAACTTGCATTCTTTCTAATAACCAGCAGGGGGCGACTCCCCTGGTTGCAAAAAGAAGAGAGTCTATGAGAAAACCAGCCTACTGCTCACTTGATTTATTACCTCAGTAAGCATTGTAAACATGAGTTTATCGTCTCAATCACTAGTTTCGAGTCTTCTTCAATACAGCATGATGTTCATTTAGTGAATTATGGTTCCATTTAGAGTCAAATAGACCATAAAGCAGGGGATGCTTTAGGGCGTTGCTACCTTTTAATTGGCAGGTTGCTAACACGACGTTGTCCGGCTTGGGAGTTGTCTGTGTTTCCGTCTTAGAACTTTAACCCTTTCACAGTGTGTTTTCAGCTCATGAAAGTTATTTGTAACATTTTGGTCACCTAACAATGTCTTTTTCAGCGCTCGGTTGTACTTAGCTCCAGCCTTTCACGTCACTTCTGGCTGCAAAAAAACAAGATGGTGGCCAAAATTTCGAACTCAAGGCTTCAAAACGGCAGTCCACAAAGCAATGGGTGACGTCACGGTGACTACGTCCACTTCAAGTAGAATGTTTGTTCTGTAACGGAAAGGGAAACGACGGCCAAAATGCACGTTGACTACGTCCACTTCTTATATACAGTCTATGAGTGAAACACAGTTAGTTGCAATGAACATAAATAAGGAAAATATAAGAACATAACAAATAAATGAGAAAATGATTCTTAATAATATTGATATAGCCCTGCCCTATTTACATCCATTATGTTTCTCAGTCTTGAAATAATAACTTACTTTTACTGTCAAGAAACGACAGTATTGTAACTGAAATTTGTCTTGATAATTTGCACATTGCTCATAATTCTGCACTGTGCATTCCTCTGAGTGCTGCAGTATAGTGTCCCTTAAGCAGTTTTGGTTGCATGTGTTGCTGACACTCAGTGTGGTGGGGGCCAGGTATTGCCCTGCCCATACTGTAACAGCCATCTTACACAGTCGCCAGCTCACAGCTGGAGTATGCCCTCCTGTCAGTTCCATGGGTCAAACAACCAGCCCTCATAACTACTACCAGGCCAATTTGCTCCATACCTTTTGGGATCAGGTTGATGAAATGTGACCAGGTATTTCTCATTCCAGTTTGTACAAAACCAAAGCCAACTTTGAAGCCAGCAGCAGGAGGGGGTTATTTCTCCATGGGCTTTGATTTCTCCAGCAAGATTACCATATTGTTGTGGCTTTAGTCATTTTCCAGGAGATTTGGTGACGATGGAGTCGCCACTGGTTGCTTGCAACGGTGCCAGTATAAGACTCCAGGAAGTCACTTCTTTCGGCCAAGAGATAGTCCCGCCGCCGCATGTAAACCCCTGTAACATTTGTCATTTTTACACTTCAGTTTTCATACGGATTAAACAAACATGATATAACGTGTTGATGAGTGAGCTTTAGAATTGATGCTGGTGGATTTTTTTTTTAAACTTTGGGCAGAGCCAGGCTAGCTGTTTCCCCCATTTCCGGTCATTGTGCTAAGCTAGGCTAACCAACTGCTGGCGGTAGCTCAATCTCCTCATCTAACTCTTGTCAAGAGAGCGAATAGGCATATTTGATATTGATCAGGAAGGCAGGATCCATTATCGGCTTTGACCCCTGACTAGTTAGATGTGACCTTGAAGAAATGGAAGGGTAGGAAGCTCAAGAAAGAGAGAGTTTTAGCGAGTTGAAGAGCTCCTTTAGCAATAGGCTTGTTATACCCAGGTGCCCTTCAGAGCGATTCAGGAAGTCATTTGTACCTGCTGCTGTGAAGTTTTTTAATTAACATTGTCGCTAACTATGACTGTTGATGATGATGATGATCTGATGTTGATGACTAGGTTGGTGGTTGTACTGAGGATCGTGGTAATGTTGTTGTCCATGAATATGTCGATGTCGATGTCATGCAGTCACATTGATGTTGATGTTTACACTATTTATTATGGTGCTGTGCTATCCCCTTGTTTTGAACTGTCTTGAGATGGGTATGTATTCTATTGTCTCATCTGTAGTCTGTCCTATCGTATCGTATCATACCGTACGTATCGTATCGTATCGCATCGTATCGCATTGTATCATATCGTATCGTATCGTATCGTATCGTATCCTACCGTATCGTACCGTATCGTACCCTACCGTATCGTATCGTATTGTATCGTATCGTATCAAATGATATCATACCGTACGTATCGTATTGTATCGTATCTTATCGTATCGTATCGTATCGTATCAAACCGTACGTATCGTATCGTATCGTATCGTATCGGATCGGATCGGATCGTACTTCCCAAAATGTTTACCATTCCTTTAAAGCATTTGTTTCAGTCTGAAACAAGGTTGTCTCTTTTGAGATATATTCTGGGAAGATGATACTAAATATGCTGCCCAACTACCCAAGTTTCTTTCTGAAATCCATCTTACTCTCACAGTGTCAGAATGTCAGCTGAAGCAGGCCCACCGCTGAATGTGTGACAGTTGAGAAACATACGTAGTTATCCCAAATCCCCATTTTTCCAAGCTTTCCTTGAGTCTCTCTGACCTGACAGAAGACCGTTAACGCAACACTGGTGAAGTCACACCTGGACTCTGAAAGCCTTCCTCTGTGTCTCTGTTAAGTCACTCTGATCTCTGATGACCCCAGAAAATTGCACGTGAACCAGGATAAACCTTGACCCAGTTTGTGAGCTGGATGGCCTCGGGAGGTTTTTAGAACATGTTGGGGTGAATTCTGAACCCTCTGTGTTGCTTTTGGAGCCCCGCCAGTGTGCATTTTCTCAGACATAGACATCTATACCCGACTGCCTGAACACTTAGAGAGTGGCCGCACAATACCGCAGTGTGGCAGTCAGTTGGATAAAGATAAACTCTTGCTGAATGATTTCTGACACCAACTGCCGTTTGCCAGTGCCCTCTGAAATCTTGAATCCCCTGGGTCTCCGCCTAAGAACCCCGTCAAACACAGTCGGAGCAGATAAAGTCTGTTTTTAGGGATTGTGTTACTGTCCCCTTTTACCCTGTTACCCCCCTCTGTTCCAGTTTGTTTTTCCTGCTGGCACAAACCCATTCATTTAGGCTGCAGTTTCAATGGAACGCTGCCACAAAGTCTGACTCTCTGAACTATCACGAAATTGTAAAAATTAATTGCCTTCCCCAGAGAAAATATTCTTAAAAGCCCATCCCGGCCCTGAATTTTTGATGAAAGTATTCCATTAAACCCTTTCAACATTTGACATTGGGCTACTCATGTTACCTGACTTTAAAGTCAAACATTAAGCACACTTTTCAGTTCTTTTTCACATGTCAAGAGTATCTAATCAGAAGTGAAGTCTTGAACTGACTGAGTTGTATATGTATATATAGTTTTAGTACAGCGTTGTCCTTGCCGGGGGGCATTGTGTTAAGTGCTGCAAGGCCAGTCACATGCTTGTGAGTACACAGTGTGTATTATTAGTTTGGCCGTATTTACACAGATCACTTGTATCTCTGTATGCCATCACAGCAGCTGTCCCCGTATCCAGAAGGTTCACTCCATAGTAACACACTCACAGCAGCTCCCTCCTCCTCCTCGCTTCCATTCTCCCTGTTTGTTATCCCACATTGTGTAATTACGGTCAGCGATGATACATAAACAGCTTTCACAATCAGCTGGGGCTCTTTCACAGAGTCAGCAGCACTCAGGGGGTAATGCGAGGGGAAGGGGGGAACGGGTATGTTGTTGAAGTAGGAGAGTACGTTTTTTGGGCAGCTTGGGGGCGATGGACATCCGCTCCAGCTGTGTTTAGGAATCTGACAGATAGTGCACTCCATTAATTCCCTTTATTAAGCCTCTGAGCCCAGGCCAAGCCAGGGAAAACGATTGCAGCTGTAACCCTTCACATGCTGGCTGGACTGTGCACTCATGGCCAGATTTCGCTTTGGGTTAGTCCAAGATAGGACTGAGGATGTGGACTAGATGCTGGATATGCCTGGAAAATAATCTCTGTTATACAGTAAGAGAGGAGAGAATTGACTTCAGAAATGCATAGCAAATTCCAAGACATTAAAAAAAAGCATTAGATAAACTGGTGAGTTATCAGATTGCCAAATGTTGTGACATTAGGTCAGTGAGAGAATATTGTAATCACAACTTGGTAACTGAAATGGATTGGATTGTGATCTACCACATGAGCAAGGCAGCAAGTTTTGGCCCGAACACCAAAGCCTCCGCAAGGGCCTTGAAAATGATTCTCTTGTTGCTTGTTGGCAGATGAATCAAAGCAAGATTATCCCTTGATGTTGTTTGAAATATTTATCAAAAGAGACAATACAAGGAGTGGCACAAATCATAAATATCAAGAAATATAAAACGCTAATTCGAAGCACATTTTAAGAGGCTGAAAAGTCTTTTACTTTGGAAACATAAGCAGGGCTCAAGACACGGATACTTGGAAGTAAAAAAGAGAAGGAGGCATAGCAACCATATGGAGGCATAAAACATACCATGACAAAAAGTTGTTTTCATATACAGTATATATTGCAGGCGGCTGTGGCTCAGGAGATAGAGCGGGTTCGATCTTCGGAACCTTGTGTCCTCATGTTGAAGTGTTCTTGGGCAAGATACTGAACCCCAAATTGCTCCCGAAGGCTGTGCCATCGGTGTGTGAATAAGTATTTAGATCAGATCCTGATGGGCAGGTTGGCACCTTGCATGGCAGCCTCTGCCATCAGTGTATTAATGTGTGTGTGAATGGGTGAATGTTGACATGTAGTGTAAAGCTCTTTGAGTAGTCGGAAGACTAAAAAGGCTCTCTATAAACGCACGTTCATTTACCATCTTGAACATATTGCAAAATGCCAGTAGATGACCTCAAAGAGTCGGGCTACATTGGGATTGGGCTCAGCCCACTTTAGGGGGCTGTACTCTGAAGCCGATCGTAAATAGCGAGGGTGTTCAGCGAGCACACTTCTGGGCCCCCAGTAAGCCCTGTAAGCCCCAGAGTTAGGGCAGATGGAGGACTGGGATTACTCGCCTCTCTTTTGCCTTTTTACAGTCACCGATGGATGGGTGTGTTGGGAAAGAACAATGAGTTCAAACTAACTCGAAGATGAGGGTGATGAGATTAAATGATGCAAGCAGAGCAAGGGAGTAGTTGGTGATGTAGGGGAGTTCAGTGAAGGTGGGGGTCTCCACAACAGATTGTTATGGCGCCCTCTTGGGAGCTTCCTGCACGGAGCATGGCTAATCCAGAGCAGCCTCCGGCCTCCTGCTTTACAGCTGACTGGGGAGAAACAATAAAAAGGCGTCCCCTCTGTAGTGTGCGGAGCAGGCAGGGGCGAGGCGCTGGCGAGAAGCCCACACACTGCAGCTATGCATGACAAAGTGCAAACAACCCTCCTCAACAGGGCAGGGCGGGGACTTTGAGGAGTTGCCAGGGACACCTGGTCACTGAGTGCATAGCAAGGTAGGGAGGGCGTAGTCTACAGCAGTGATGGAACTGAACTACACATATATATGGACAAATACATATAGGATAACATATGTCACAATTTGCCCATATACAGTGCACTGCAGTATTTGCATGACCTTGCAGCTCTAGGGAGGTTGAATGTACTTCCTTCCTCATGAAACATTTACGAAGCCAATTTTTAAAAAATATTTCAAATCCTGTATTATTTACATCCTTGTTTACTAGCTAGCAGTCTTCTACATTGCCCTTGTTGGTGCATTGCTACACCTCTCTGCATGTTACCGCCGGCAACTGATCACCGAAGCAGCTTGAAACAGAGAGCAGGACAGTGTGTCGCGCCGCCCGGGTGATCGTGCGGGCGCGTGTACATCCTCGTGCATGTGTGCAATACAAACAAAACAGGGACTCCAGTGGTCAAAGGCCCTGTTCACACTGTTCATTAACATGCGTCTTGGGTGATCCGATCACAAGTGCACAGCTTTAAGTACTTCAGTTCACACCTGGCATTAGAATGCGTCTCCACGTGCGTCTCGTCTCGAGTGACCACTTGTGATCGGATTTCACTTCCCCGCTCTATATGCAAATAAACATGTACATTATTTCCGTTTGCAAAGACCGAATGCGTTGTTGTTTTTAAACGGCGGGAGGCAGCAATGCACTTCCCATGCCTAGTCTGCTGGAAATTACAAGAAGAAGAAAAAGAAATCAAAACAATACAGGCTGGGTCTATTTCTTGGCGTGTTCCAGGCAAACTAAAGATACATATTCATGTCCATATAAATGACATAACCAATATATCTCTATGGGCTTTTCGAAATTTTCAGACGTCGTGGACAAAGCCAGCTTACATGATTTGAGAACCAACTGGAGATGAGAAAAAGGAGGAACAAAAAGAGAGCCATGGCTGTGATGATGTATTTTGATATTACGTCCTTGTCTGGGACGCATCAGGATGCATTAGTGTTTACACACGACACTACTCTACTGTGCTACTGTGACGGACTTGTTTGACCGCGCGAACACAGCCTCCCTCTTTCATTTCTTCAACCCTCCTTTTTGAAAAGGTCGGCATTGTGATATTTGCGCAATTCCAAAAACCTGTTGATATCCAAGTCTTTCATAGTGTTTTTAAAAGTAGGTGTGTTTCTCCTTCCGGCCAGAAATGTGGGCTTTTCTTTTTGGCGTGCATCTCTGCAAACTGTCGGCTAGTTGGTTTGTGTACAACGCACAGAGCTGGCCGTAAACAGGCAAGAGGCCATGTGTTGCAAACTGCCATAAAAAACCCAAGTAAGACGCATATTCCATATGCGCTGTATACATGTCCAAAGAAAGCTCCTAAAACCTGAATAATATCGGCATCTCCCTCATGTCTTAATCAGAAAACGCTCCATTCGGAATAAGGCCTAATTCAGAATATCCCAACTGAATATGCTGTTTACATGACCCGTATTTGGAATAACAGTGGAATATTAGTGTGCATGTAAACATAGTCAGTTTTGCACCAATGCACCCAAATGGGTTCATGTGTGCCATTGTGTTGACTATGCTTCCTCTGGGGGCAAATATGTGGAAATAACTGAGCCTTTTTTATTTATGAGTTTCTTCTCATGAGGTTGAGTTTGATTTAGTTTTGGTGTGTTTTCATTACTTACATTGATGTAGTACAGTATGGTCCCAGTTGTACTGTGGTCCCTTTCCCTGAAGTTATAACAGCATTAGAGCTCTCTATACGGTTCCAACTGCAGATTGTGCTCATGTGCTGTAATAAACCATGTGTGCTACGGCCATGTATTCAAGGTGTATTTATAAAGTACATGCTTGTTAGCAAGTCAGTGTTATTGCTATAGTTGTGCCAAAATACTTGAAAAGATGCATAATCACCAAAGCTCCACACACAGCTGTTTCCAGGAGTCCCTTTAAACACAGCTGCTGCAGTTGTGTGCGTTTCAAACACTCCACCCATGTTGTTCCTCCCTTCTCAGTCCCTAAAGCTGTCACCTCAACAACGGGCAGTAAAAGAAGCTTTTGTGCTCTCCGGGTGCTCACAGAAAAACACCAAAAGCACAGAGCCAAGTGCATGATGGCCGTTAGTGTAGTTTGTAGTATAAAAATCTGAAAAGGGCATTTGAAAATGTGTTAATAATGGTGGCAAAGTGGCTGGGTCCAGTGTTGAACAGTGAGACTATTGTCTTGGCTCTCTTGGAGCCTGCTGGAGAGATTAAGCACCCAGAGAAGAGATGAGGTACAGAGGAGAGGTGGGAGGGAGTGGGTCGCAGGGTTGATTTGAAGGGCTTGGATGGTGGTTTGGAGTGTGTTGCAGGGGAGGGGGCTCCCTCCCTCGCTCTAACTCTCTTCCTCTCTTTTTAAATGAGAAGTCGGCAAGGGCAGCTGGAGGCACGCAGTGTGTTGTAGTGCTCTAGGGCCATGTGGTTTGTATTAGTGAGGACAGGGTGTCTGGCACCAGGATAGAGAGTGGGTGGTGCAGGGGGAGTTTAGGTTGTGTGAGGTTGAGAGGTTACAGGACATTTGGATTTCAGATATGAGGATATGAGATTCCACAAGGAGAAAGACCAGTGTGTTTGTGTATCTTTGTTTTTAGATGCAGTCGACAGATACAGACATCATGCATTAACACCGATACACAAACATACAGCACTGTATTTGGATGTTCCATAAACTGACATTAATACTGTAACCTCTCATCTGCTCATCTTTAAATCTAGCCACTGTTGATCCAGTCCTCATGCTGAATCAACACCGTGGGTCTCTAGATTGGTCTAGTCAATTACATGTTAACCTTTACAGGGTTTCTATCCCTGTGGGGAAATACTATGCACATATTTAATCTCATCAGTATTGATATCATTGTATCATGTGATGATAGTAATGACCAATCAAGAGTGCTGTATTGTAAGATGTTCTTTTTGGAATAAAGATGCATTAAAAGAATACCTCAAAAATGCATCGAGCAAAGCTCCCGTTCATTAACTTTATTTTTTCTCAAACATGACCCACAGTGAACTGTTGAAATCTGCTAAATGACTTGTCTGAATGCTAACATAGTCCAACCAAATAATCAGATGGTATATCCAGATAATTAGGATGAGTTAAACTGAGTTACCAGTTTGTTAAAGGAACAGTGTGTAACATTTCGGGGATCTATTAGCAGAAATGGAATATAATATTCATAATTATGTTTTCGTAAAACTTAAAAAACTTTATTACAATCATCATATATAGGTACATACAGTACATGAAATTTGACCTCTGCATTTAACCCATCCTAAGGAGCAATCTGGGGTTCAGGGAACCGCCAACCTTGTGGTTAAAAGACGACCTGCTCAACCCACTGAGCTTCAGCCACCTAAATTAGTTTATGATTACCTAAAACTAAGAATCGTTGTGTTTTCGTTAGCTTAGAATGAGCCCTTTATATCTACATACAGAGTGGGTCCTCTTCAGGGAGTCCGCCATGTTGCAACGCCATGTTTCTACAGTAGCCCAGAACGGACAAACCAAACACTGACTCTAGAGAGAACGTTTTGCGTTTTTACGTTACCTGAAGGCCACTATAGTTCTCTGACAGGCTTGTGAAATTGCAGTAATGTGAGCTGAAGAGTGCTAAACCGTGGTACCACCAGCCGCCGTCTGACCTCCGTTGCTCCTAAAGTAATGTTATTATGGTAAGGTTGGCTTCTGAGCGAGGGGAATGGCGTTACCACGGTTTTGCACTCGGCGGCTCACGTTACCACAGTCTTGGAAATGGAGGAGTGAGCGGAGGGGTACTCAGTTGGTTGAAATCTGCAACCACACCACTAGATGTCGCCAAATCCTACACACTGTCCCTTTAAGTACACCCATATAATATAATGCAATGCAACACATTTGGTGTGCAATAAATCCTTGGGAATGGTGCGATGGATGTAGAGTTCAGTACAATGCAGCCCAGTACTACAACACCTCAACAGCTGCAAAAATGACCATAGCACACCACTATGAAACACTGTCAGTAGAACAGAATACAATAAGCTTTGTAAGGATTTATTGCAGTCGGTCACTCAGTGCAGAGTGCATCTATATACTTTGTATTGTAATGTGCAATATCCTGTCACATTGTCAAATTTGCTACAACTCATTTGTTACCACTCCATCCAGCTCGATCAGATGCTGATGCTGCAGTCAGCAGTGGACTCAGACCAGGACAGCGTATCACCAGGATCCCTGCAACTGCAGAACAAGGAGAGAGCTTACAGGCAAAAACTGCAAGTATACCAGGAGGCCCAGCAGAGGCAAGCCCAACTTGTTCAGAAGCTACAGACCAAGGTGACTTGTGTGAATAAATGGACCTCACAATTCAGAAATTGTTACATGAAGTTCCTTTGGCTCAACTGTGCACCTTCTGTTTGTTTTATACAAGGTTCTTCAGTACAAGAAGAGGTGTGGGGAGCTAGAAGAGCAGGTGCTGGAGAAGACCTCGGAGTCTGAGAAGATGAGATTGTTGGTATGTACAGACTGTATAGCATCACCTTCTAGAATCAGTATTGCTTAGATATAAATCTTCAAGTCCAAAGTCTAAAGGGTCTGCTAGGGTCCTCCAGAGGCCAGTCAGCATTATCACAACGTCGATATGTTACAGTATTTACACTAATATTCAAAACAATGTTAAAGTGTTAAGCTCATGCTTGTTCAATGGGAGCAAACATTTTTGTTCAACTAGTTATAATTAATTTAGACATGAGAACAGTAGGACCTCCGGGTCTGAAAAGCGAAGATAATGCAGTAGTGCCTTAAACTTGCATTCTTTCTAACAGCCAGCAGGGGGCGACTCCTGTAGTTGCAAAATGAAGTCTGATTGTATAGAAGTCTATGAGAAACTTACCCTTAATTTATTACCTCAGTAAACATTGTAAACATGAGTTTATGGTCTCAATCGCTAGTTTCAAGTCTTCTTCAGTACAGCATGATGTTCATTTAGTAAATGATGGTCCCATGTAGAATAAAATAGATGATAAAGCAGGGTATACTTTAGGGCGTGGCTACCTTGTGATTGACAGGTCGCTACTTGTCCGTGTTTTCGTCTTAAAACTTTAACCCTTTCACAGTGTGTTTTCAGTTCATGAAAGTTAATTGTAACTTTTTGGTCACCTATAAATGTCTTTTGTTCGGTTGTACTAAGCTTCACCCTCTCGTGTCACTTCTGGTTGCAAAAAAAACAAGATGGGGGCGGTCAAAAAACAATATGGTGACTGCCAAAATGGGTCGTGACTAGACGGTAACATGCAAATTGTGCGAATTGCGAAATTCTCGCGAAATGTTAAGGATTAGGCATTGACCTTGAATAGTTAAGCTTAAGCATTGACCTTGAATGGTTAAGATTCGGATAGGTCGTTGTCAGCAGGTCTCGCGAGAGTTTCTGCAAGTTTTTGCAATTTGCAGGTTACCTTTCTGACACAACGGCCAAAATGCCGGACTCGAAGCTTCAAACCGTAGTCCACAAACCAATGGGTGATGTCACGGTTACCACGTGCACTTCTTATATACAGTCTATGGCAGTAAAGGAATCATGAATAACTAAAAGTAAACTTGTGTAGTGTACTTTTCATGTTGTGATTAAGATTTGTGCTTTTATTTAAACATATTTAATTCATCCAAATATTATTCTTGGCTGAGCGGTGTCCACAGAGAAAATGAATTAGCAGATTTCCACTGTAATTATGTTGCTTTATAAATATTGGTTAACTGCTAATGTACTACTGCTACCATATACTGAAGTGTTATCAGGATGCCAGTAGTGGTGATGGTGGTGGTGGTGGTGGTGGTGTGTGTGTTCAGCTGCAGGCCCACCTGGACTCTGCCCAGCGTCATCAGCGGACTGAGCAGGATCTCAACATGGCTCTCCAGAATAAGTGCGCTCAGCTGGAGGAGGAGCAGAAGAGGTGAGTGATGGGCACCATGCGGTGCAGGTAGCCAGCTTCTCCAGCCAATAGAGAAACCTCGTACAGCTTCTGTACTCGTAAGTAATACATATTTGGGAGTTTTTAGAAAAAGTGTCTGGAATGCAGAAATCATCTAGAGCAGCAGGGAGTTGCTATTTGGATGCAGACTTTGAGCAGTAAATTCTCGGATAAACCTGTTAGAATTTGCTTTTTATTTCTCTGTTTCTTGTTGAGAAAGCCGAAATATTTCTGAGAAATGTGCGGACCAGAGATATTCCCAGCAGTTCTTTGAGGTCTCCTGCTGTTTTCCCCTGCCCCTGCTGCAGGGAGAAGGCAGAACCTGCCCTTGGCAGATAATCTCAGTATCCAATTTGTCAGAGAAAATTAGTGGGACTATGTTGGCTCGCTTCTCCAAAGCATTTTAATGAGGCTTCACATTAAGTGTGGGCCAACCTCTGCAGCTGAGGCCAGCTTTTAATGCCCTATGATTTATATAGTTATGGAACTTTATTTGAAATGCCCATGGCAGAGACCTGACAATTTTTACTGCCTAAAATATCACTCTCTGCAGAGTTACCGAGCTCTATCCCTTCTAGCACTTTGTAATGTAAGTGCAATGTAGAGATTAAGTCTACAACCGGCACTATGTTTTCGCTTATTATCGGGATTACTGCGTCTCCCTTTAAACACCCATCATTATCATCCCATACATGCAAACATGGGCTTGGCTTCCTCTCGGACAGATAACCGAACGTAGCGATGTGGCATGCTTTACTGTAACAGGGTGCGTGTTTAGTGTGAGAATGATGTAAACATTTTGATAAATGACTCTACTAGCAGATCTGGTTGATATTAAATCTAAGTTGACACAGACGTTATAAAACTGTCTCACATGTTCACCCAGTAAGTGTGGTTGGCAAGGGTGGATCTAAAGGCTACAGATGTTAAGAGTGGTATGCTGGCTATATGGATGACGATGATGAGTTTGGGTGCTGTGGAAAGGTTATAGTAGGGCGACATGACAGTCGTTCGTCAGGGGAGAAAAGCCAAATGGGCTCTGTTGTTATTTCCAGGTGTGCCAGCCTCAGCCAAGTCAACTCTCTGCTGCGGGAACAACTAGAGCAGGCGGGCGCTGTCAGCCAGGGGCTAACAGAGAGCTTGTGGAAGGCTCGCGAAGACGTCGACTTGTGTGATACCCGTCTGCGCAGAGAGCAAGAGGTGAGAGAAAACCCACAGAAATGAAGTTGCTTGAGTCAGAAAAGCAACAGGGGAAAGCTCAAGTTCATCCCTTTTTTTGCACAGAGATTGTGCAATTAAACTCCTGTTGAGTTCACATGGGGTAGGAATTCCATTCATGGCCAGTTTTGTCAATTCATTCTCATTCCCTGTTCATTTCATTGCTATGATTTTTGAGTTGTTGTTTCCTGTGAAAACATTCCAACTGCTGAGGGGGAGGAAAATTTTGTGCAAACAATCTGGCGTTCGTGCTGTAAATGGGCTACATCTGTTGATTCAGGGAAATCCAATTATTTTGTATGTGTGCCAGTGTGAGCCCAGGAGTTCCAGTATTGCATCTGTTTGGGATCACAATAAAATGATGGGTGCCATCATTTTCTATAAGCAACCCCTACCACCCACCCTCCAATCTCTAGTCCCCCTTGTTGCCTTCTTCTCTCTGCAGACGTGCGCCTCCCGGCTGAGTCGTGAACAGGCTCGTGTCAGAGCGCTGTGGCGCCAGGCTGCTTCCCTGCGGAGCACTTTCACCCAGCTAAGGGCTTTCACTGACAGGTGAGCGTGGCGCGCTGCCAGAATCCCTCTAGCGACTCCGGATTCCATAGGAACCCCCGCCTCTCCTGTGTCTCACACTCACGACTGCAACCGCAATCCATCTCTCTCAGCCAGGGATCAAAGTGGAACAGGTCAACAAGGTCGCCAGTCCCCCTGCTCATTGTTTCCTCACTGGTGGGACAGTTGGCTTAAGGTGTCTAGCCTCGCTGTTGAAATCATCCATCAGGACAAAGCTTGAGTCCTATAAGACATGTTGAACCACTGTGAGCACTACTGAAGAGTAATTTGCTTTAATAATGATTGCTCAGCTCATAGACAGCTGTACAGTACTGTAATTTCAACTGAAGACACTTCAAAGTGAGCCCTGATCCCAGAGCTTAACCGCTACAGACATCCACCCTTTTACAAATACAAAGAGACAGTTTTTTTAGTTTGACTAATAGCTCACAACTGTATGAGCAAAAACAGCACGTTATGTTTCCTTACCGTATGATACATTCTGTAAATTTTGACGGACATTATTCTGTTGAACAGGACTCTGTCTGATATGCGTGGGGAGTGTGTCGCTGCCGGCCGGCAGCTGCATGTTGCCTGCATGGATTTAGAGGTCAGAGTAACACAGGAGAGCACCTCTAGTGTTGTGGAGACGTCAGCACTGGAGAGGCAGCTGAAGGACAAACTGAAAGAGGCCATGCAGCTTCAGGGTCGCTGGGATGCAGAGAAAGTTGAGCTTAATTCCAGGTAAAGGCATCCCCAAATCTATCATTAAGAGTTTCATGGCAGCCAAAATGACATACGATTAAGCTGCATTTAGTTTAAGGGCTGCTGGATGCTTGTTTCAATGACATTGATATCGACAACTACATTGAGGCAACTCATCCCACAACTTATCTCTCAAAAGTCGTACACTTTTCACCATGAATTTGGGACTCAATAACTACTAATGGAAGTAATGGTTTGCTCAAGAACATTTTATGTCAGCCCCTAAGCTTAGGACTGACAGCACACAAGCATCATAAACTGAAATAAAAATTCTCAACCGATTAGACTTTGGTGTTATTTGTGGTTATAAGCCCCATAGATGTGGTTCAGTAGGGCCCTGCTACACCCAATAGCAGGTTTTATCATCTATTCACATGGTAGATCACTGAAAGAAGGTATAAAAGAACATGACAGTGACTTCTAGTGACCATAGAAAATATGACAGGAGCAGAAACAGAACTCAGGCGCTGTAGTATATACAGCGTGAGACTGCATTTCAGGTGCATGTCCCATGTGAAACAAGCAACGTGTAGTTGTCATTGTGTTCACTAGCGTTAAGTTTCACCTAAATTAAGTTATTTTACGCCAAAACACAAGTGTTTTTATTGCGTACACTTTTTTTTGTAGTTTTATTTGTGTTAAAAACGACATAGTAGGCATAGTAGGCCCCTACTGACCCACATATATGGTGCCAGCCCGTTCTCATTTCCAGGGCGTCAAATACCGATGCTTTGTCAAGGCAGTCTGCGTTTGATACCGGCGCTAAAGGGTGCCTTGTGCGGCTCACCAAGCTTTTCATTAACTACAATGTAAACCCATCTGTGGCAACAGTAAAAGCTCAGGGAAAGTGCGGTGGTGACGTAGTTTAAAGAGCGAAAGACACACACAGGGCGGGCGGGACATGAGTTGGATGGGTCGAACAAACACAAGGCTTTCATCCTAGAGACCGCTGTTCGTGTCCTGTTTGTTAAGTTTCGCTTTCAATTTATAATCAGCTGTTCGTTCGTGTCCCATGTTCACAATGTCAAGTCACATTTTCACTGTACAAATGTAGTAGTTTTATGCACAGCTATGCTGTTTTTTCCTAAACCTAACTAAGTGGTGTTGTTGCCTGAACTTAAGCAAATGTTTTTGTTTTATTCACAAAATTAAGCACGTCTTTACTGCAAGCGAAAAGTGACGCCGAGGGGTCTGACAAAGTGTCAGGTTATGACAAGTTGGGATGAGAATGTGTTGATGGTGCGTATAGCGACCGATGACGCACAGTTAATGGCCAGATAAAAGACAAATCAGGTGCAGTTCTGGGCGTGAGGTCATCTATATTGTCGTTAGTATCGTTTGATAAATTCTAAAATTCACAATCTTCCCATGATTGAAAGGAGAGCCAAATTGAATCCCCTTATATGGAACCCTGGAACTTTCCATAGGCTTTGATCATTAAAATCCTGCACATCAAGCTATTGTGTCTTTTGCACTTCAGTCAGAGGACTGCAGGGATGTCAGTGCCTTTGTATTCAGAGTCTTAGCTGGCTGTTGATCGTATCAGAAGTCATTGTTAAGCCCATGATTCTATGCAGAGAATATGATAGTGTTGATGGTCTAGTAGAGGAGAAGCACAGTACATGCCAGTCTTGTATCTCCAGTGTCTCAGGGAACCGTGTGTGTTTGTGATTTAATCCTCTGTCCATTTCCATGTATATGGATTGATATAGAATCCTGGAGCTGACTGACACAATGAAGCACCTTCGCAGCCAGAACAGCGAGAAGGATTCCGGCCTCAACACCATGCAGATCAGTCTGGACAGGATGGTGGGACTTTGGGAATCATGCCTGGGAGGTGGTAGATAGACGGGGGGTTAAGGGGGTTACACTGGATGTAGTCTGGACCCTATAGGCTTGATAAACTCCACAACTTCCTCGTCTAGAGGGCTGCAGTCTGGTGAATGTCAGGCTCGCTCTGTGTGTGCTGCTTATCTGACCTTAATGGTTTCCTGCTCAGGAGACGAGGAGAACAGAGGATAAAGCAGAGATGGAGGTCCTCCACACAGAGATCCAAGCCCTCCAAAAGATGTTATGCCATGTTCACCAGGTCAGAACAAAACAATATACTGAGCTAGATTAGGCATGAGGTTAGCACACGAGAAGATTAATTTTTTTTTTTCCATTCTCCTTCATTATTTGTGCCATATTCAGGTGTTTGGCGGTGAGGGTGATGGTAGTGGCTCTGAAAGTGCGTCCTCCTCACCTCTTCATGGCCGGTCTCCTCTGAGGAACACGTCCCTGATGGCTGTGCAGAGCGCTCTCTCCAAGCACCAGAAACAAACACAGGTCCAACAAAAGTGGCTGCTCTTCGTTCTTTCCTTATTGTAGATGTTTTAGAACGGTGGCTCCCAACCTGAGGGTAGCTGACATCACTGTCTTTCAGAGGCTGTAGCGGGCTCATTCTTAGAGCTAAAGTGAAGATAATGGTATCATATGAAACTGGACGACCTAGGGCATCCGTTAGTACATGTTATGCTAGCTTGTCGGGAAGGAAGCTAAATAATGCTCCAAAGTTAGGCTATATTTTGGCAATGGAAAAACTGGCAGGGCCATATTCACAGGGGTCCCTATGGGAGGGTTCTATAGGTACCCTCGAGTCTAGTAGTAGTATAAGTAGTATAAATGTGTTATTTTTGCCTATTCCAAAAATGGTGTATTCGAATATTTCTGCATACTGGGGTCCCTAAACAGTCTTGAATTACATAAATTGGGTATGACTGGAAAGCTGAGAACGTTGTGGATTCAGTGAGCCCAATTGTATTCATGTGTGATAATGTTAGCTCCCATAGTAGCCGTTTCATATAGTGAGACCATTTTTTGAAACTTGACCTCACTGTATAAAATTACCTGTGGGGACCTCTAGGATAATCACAGCCTCATGAAACTTTACAGCCACAAACTAGAGACCTAGAGCATTCAGAGGGTTGATGGTTTTCCTTTGGTATACTGACAATAAGGGGGTTTCTGAGCAGTTTACAGAACAGAAGTGCTCGAGGGTTAACGGTTAAATTGATCTTAGATTGAACCATCCCCTAGAAAAAAATCATGCTATTCATGTACACACTTAAGTCATAGTTTTTAATGAGTAGAAATAGCTTAATTTTAAGAGATCAGAAGCCAAAAATGTGGGGAACCACTGTTTTAGAGAGATAATATGTCTGAGATAACACGTTGTAATGATATTTCACTCTACTTTCAATAACTACTACACACCACAAACAACGCACCCATGTTAAAACTGCAGGACCTACGAGGGCGTCTGGATGCTGCCCTGGAGCAGGTGGAAACACTGCGTGACCGCCTGCAGGAGAGGGACACTGAGAGGAGAGAGCTGGAGCACAAGATCCAGGAAGTTAGGAGGGAAAGTCAGGAGGCTAAAACAGCTCTGGAGGAAAGCCTCCGAGACGGCAACAGATACCGCTGCTCACTGGAGCTCATCTCCAGGTACAGCCTGATCGTGCAGCTATTATCCTTTTTCTGTGATGCAGCTTCAGGACTGCAGCTGTGTGTATTCTGTTTCATATTTTCTAAACTTTGTTTTGTTATTGGTGAAATTGTCATTAGACTTAAATGTTGTTTTTGGAAAAATACAAATGTTATAATGATGATGATGACAATTATTATAGCTTGGTTTTATGTTTAATCAAGTAAAAAAACATATTTAATGGTAGTCTGGTAGTTTGGGTGTTTTGAAATGGGGTTGTATGAGGTACTTATCCATAATTGGTGTATTACTTACAGTAGATGACGGTCGACGTGCCCCCAGCATCGAGAAGCAGAGCACCGGCACCAGAGCAAAGCAATACAGTGCTGTGGACGGGGGAGGCAGAAAACTTATTTTAGTCACCTAAAAGAAAGACTCACCTACAACAATTGATATCCGTTTAAGTATATGCTATATTTAGAATATTTTCCGACAACGAACTGAACTGAAAGTGAAATCATAAATAAGCTTCACTTTCCCAGAAGGAAAGTGCTGTCTGAAGGCAAGATAAAGCTCTGAAAATATTCTAAACATAGCGTACACTTTCTGTCGACCCCGTCCACAGCACTGTATTGCTTTTCTCCGGTGTCGGTACTCATGTCTGTTTCTCCAAGCTGAGGGCGTGCCGACCGTCATCTACTGTAAGTAATACACCTACTATGAATAAGTACCTCACAAAACCCCACTTCAAAACACCCAAACTATCCCTTTAAATATATTGAAAGCTCAGCAAAAACAATATTTATACAACATTATACAGTGTTTGTTATGTTGTGAAGGGTTTTGTTGACATTGTTTTTTAGAAAAATCAAGTGTTTTGATAATGATGGTGATCATTGTGCAACATCTGACCTCCCTGCCTCTCTCCACCTCCGTGTCTCGCAGTGAGAAGGGCAGCCTGGAGAAGCTGCAGTCGGGGCTGCAGCAGGAGGTGGACTCCCAGCGTGCCGAGCTGGAGGTACTGCGAGGCTCATCACTGGAGCTCCAGAGACAGCGGGACCTCCTGAGGCAGCAGAGGGAGGATCTGGAGACGCAGCTGGCACGCCAGCGCACGGAGGCCCAAAGAGGGTACACAGCACGAGCCGAGGGAGGATGACCGTTACACAACACGCATCCCGTCACCCACGATTGTTTTCAAGCTCCGTTTGTTTACAGTTCAGATCAGTAACACATGTCATTCTCCGGCCGGCAATGCACCCAAATGACATTTGGATGAAATGTAAATGATTTACATTGCATTACTGCACTCATGCAAGAGGAAAAGTTTGTGTTCCTCTTTTTGAGGGTTTCTTTTGCTTCAAAAAAATTTGATTAGCTGAGAATTGGAGCAGGACATGCGATACAATAACTCCCTCAGTGTTCTGGCCTTTGGCACCAACATTTCTCCATCTCTCAAAGTGGAGATGGATGGCTGTTAAGGGATTTTGTTTATATAAAAAATCTGCGTGTGTGAGGCAAAGGAACAATGTGAGATAGTCATGTATGTGTTACATTTTGTGTTTCAGTGAAAGGAGTCTGGAGGAGCTTGAAGGGAAGCACTCGACTCTGCGTAGGGAGCTTGTGACGGTGAAGGAGGCTCTGAGTCAAATCACCCTGCAGAAGGAGGTGTTGGAGGATGATAAGGCCAGCCTCGCTCTGGCTCTCAGCAAGGTAGATCGCTTTGTTCTGAACCAGATAGCCTGATCTGTGTTACTAGATTCTCAAAGTGTATTTCTTTACTTATTTGTTCATTTGTTACCTCAATGCAGAAAATGAGGAAGGGCAGGCACCCTAACCGGCATCTTTTTTCATCAATTCATTATAACGGGGAGAACATGCAAACTCCACACAGCAAGTCCCCAAACCAGGTTTGAACCTGCGACCCGCTTGCTGTTAGGTGACAGTGCTAACCACTGCACCACCGTGCAGCCAATAATTATATTTATCATGATATAAATAAACAACTGGTCCCTGACATTGTTGGCTTAAAAGTGTTTAGTCAGTTTCACTACAATTTATACTTTTATTAACAAATAGGCCGGGCACATGAGAAAGTGTGAGAAAGAGAGTTAGAGGGGTGAAAAGTGTATTTCTTTTTCTCTTTATTTATTTCTTCATTGTTACCTCAATGCAGAAAATATGGAAGGGTGCCCATCGGCATTTCTTTAAAAAAATATGATTAATTTTTTTTTACCGTAATGTGCGTCCCTGCGTGCCACTATCGGAACCCAGTTTTGCCGATAACGATAGTTTGTAAAACGTCCTATCGGCGCTGATTAATCAGCCAAACTGATTAATCAGTCTACCTCTACAGTATATAAAACCTTCTAATATTTATGATTCACTCCACAGAGTGAGTCCCAGAGTGCTGCACACGAGTTAGCCTTCACCAAACTGCAGAATCAAGAGGCTGCCCTAAAAGATTCTCTGGCTAAAATGGCTGCCCTGAGTGAAGGCTTAGCCAAAGACAAGGTGGAACTCAATCGTATCCTGCTGCAGGTCAGTAGCCGTGGCGTGCAGTTGCCCTGTAACTTTGATGGAAGTGCAGAAAAGTTAAATATTTTAGTTCCCCTTCCAGACAGAAGGTGAGAAGACGGAGCTAGGTGAACGTAGACGGGAAGCTGAAATGGAGCGGGCAGCAGCCAGGGAGGAGACGGCGCGGGTGCACCAGGAGATGATGAATCTCCTCGCTGAGAAACAAGCCCTGGAGAGCTCCAACAGCCACTCGCAGGATCTCTGCCAGAAACTTGAAGCGGAGCTGAGCGTGCTGCAGAAGGAGAGCGCTCAGGCCCTGGAGCAGCACTCCCAGGTCAGAGACCCCCGGCCATTCACACACCACTTCAGCCTCCATCCTCCCAACTCCCACCACCTGGGAGAGCTACGTTGATGTTATTTATAGCTTTCAGCAGGATCATGGAGCTTGTGATCACATTAAATAGCAATGTATTGGAGGTACTGGACACATCTGCTATGTTTTGTTTTTTTCTTTCAAATGGGATATGGAGAGCCCCACTCTGTGTTTTATGAGTACCTTGGGACATAACAAGCAAGGGATCTTCATGAACAAATGTGAACTGGAAAAGATAAATAGATAGACATATAATATATCCAGTGGGGGTTAGTGAAAGACCCAATAAATTAACACCTAAAGTATTCCCATTCTTCCCTCAGCAGATCCAGATCTCTGTGTTCCGTCCCCTAAAGAATGAAAAGAATCCTCCCCTGTTTTGTTATCTGTTCTGAATGTGAAACTGGGATATCCGCGTTGATCTCGGCGAGAATATAACAAACCTAAACAATTTGACAAATTCCATCCAAACATTTTTAGACAGCTTATCTGTAAAAATAAATCAGCTGTGTATAAAACAAGCCCTGGAGTGGCCTCCATTGCACGAAAGCTCATGTTTCCTCCCCTCATTCGGCGCCACTCACATCCATAACATTGGTGTTGTTCATCCACTTTAATATTTACCCAAGGAGAGGCTGAAACACATCATGTGCTAATATTTAGTTAGTGTGAGTTCGGTGTTAGTTTAGTTCGAAATCAACTTACAGTGATAGTTGCTTTTCAAACAATTCGTTGCAGTGAAATATTAGAAGTTGCAGGGGCCCGTTATAGACACCATTGTGTGATGGTGTGTTAGGAACTGGCCAGGGTAATACAATTTTGAGATCCTACAGTTTACAGTAAAAAAGATGTCCTGTTTCAGAATAAAGCTTTATCATTGCTTATTTCAAACCAGGCAAATAACCCACCAATGAATAGTTTGACATTTTGTGAAATAAGCTAATCTGCTTTCTTGCTGAGAGTTAGATGAGAAGATCGATACCACTCTCTAATGTCTGTTTGCTAAATATGAAGTTGAAGCCTGCAGCCGGTTAGTTTAGCTTTGCATAAAAGACCTAACAGCAGCTCTAAAGCTCACCAATTCACACGTCATTCCTTGTTTGTTTAAACTGTACACTAACAGTAATGTAAGGATGACCGGTTGTGGTTTTACGAGGGGTTACATGTTGGAACTATTTCGTGGCCGGTGCAGTTTTGTTGTCACAGGGAGGTTGC
Organism: Sebastes fasciatus; assembly: GCF_043250625.1. Taxonomy (NCBI): domain Eukaryota; kingdom Metazoa; phylum Chordata; class Actinopteri; order Perciformes; family Sebastidae; genus Sebastes; species Sebastes fasciatus. The sequence continues at coordinate 32,777,931 of NC_133799.1, forward strand.
CAGGCAAGCAGAAGGAAGTCACTGGGCAGGCCAAAAAATAGTTCCTGTACGTAACCCCTTGTAAAATCACAACTTGTTGTTTTTACTCTTTGGTTTTTGTACGGAGTAAAGTAAACAAAGATACAACATGTTAATTAATGAGCTTTAGAGATGCCTTTAGGCTGAATTTCCTTTGGACAGAGCCAGCTGTTTCCACATGCTTCCAGTCTTAAAGCAGCAGTGGGTAGAAATGGAGCAAATATGATTAAAAAAAGTTATTTTTATAAAACGGTTACTATATCCCGACAGTAGTGCATGAGACAGGTAATCTGAAAAAATCCTGTGCCTCTGTGTCCTCCGGTGCTCCTAATGGCATCTGCAAGATTTATCAAACCAGAGGAAATCAACCAATCAGCTGATCTGGAGTCTGCCGTCCAGCTGCCGTCTATGAGAGCCAGGCTGTCAATCACTTGCAAAGTCCGATCAAATGGTCAAACTAGGCAGCGCTGATCAAATATGAATTAATATTCTGTTACTGTTATGTCTATTTCTCACCTCAAATGTTTTCAGAAACATCTTGTAGTGTACTGTTTATCTTTAAAATGAGAAAGTTTGTGGCCCGGCAGCCATGTTGAGATCAGTTGAGGAAATACCAAGCACCTCCCACCAGCCGGAGCACAGCCAATAGGAACACTCTCTCTGAAATGACCTGTGATTGGCCAAAGTCTCCCGTCACGGGCTAGATTTTTTAAAGCCTGAAAGCAGTGCCATGAGGAATTGCAGAGGTCTAGTTTTCTCTCAGATCACTTGAATTACAATATGCTAAAAAGTTATTACGGAATTTTTTGCTCCATGATGCCAAAAGTATACTGCCTACTGAAGCTTTAGTGTTAAGCTAATCACCTCCTGGCTCCAGCTTCATATTTAGCGTACAGATGTTAAAGTGGTATCGATCTTCTCATCTAACTCCCAGCAAGAAAGCAAATAAGTGTATTTCCCAAAATGTTGAAATAGTCCTTTAGAACAGTAGTTTTCAAAGTGGGGTCCGGAGACCCCCGAGGGGTGCTTTGAGGGGGTTCTAGGGAGTCTCCAGCAAAAAAAGGGAATCATTTATTTTCACTATGATTCCATCCATAAGTAACACAATGACAGAATGTAGGACTATTTTGGTCATGGGCTTCATACACTTTCTGTAATAAAACATCTTAAAGCAAAGATTTGATCAAATGAGTATCCATGGTTTAATTTGGGAACCACTGCTTTAAATGACACTGAAACCTGTCGACTGTCAATGCCTCAAGTAATGTTTTTCTTTGACCTTTTAAACCATTTGCAACTCTATTTTTCACTTGCCCGGTTGGGCAAATGGGGAAGAATCCAAGATTGGTCAAAAATGTACTTGCCCAAAGACAATTTTTACTTGCACCTATACAAATTGTTTTATTTATTAGCAGTTATCAAATAACAACAAAGACCAAAGTTATTTGTCATGTTTACACTTTATTTAGGTAAATGAATCTGAAGTTTCGTCCATATCCTCTAACTCCTGTTTCCAGGATAATTGAAATGCTTGCTTGCACTTCATCTCATAAACTTTGTCTTTAACCGCCACCAAATTCTTGCGAGTGCCCGATCGGTACTGTGCATGTGCAACTCTCAACAGATATGGGAAGGAAGCAAGATGGCTCACTCCATCTCCGGAAAGAACTATGTGTTTCATTCTTTTTTACCACTTGCCTAGTCGGACAAGTGAGTTGCTAGATTTACTAGCCCAACGTGGCATTTTACTTGCCCCTGCTATCAAGTTTGCGTTCAAGTGTTCAAGTTGAATCCCAGGACAATCTTCTCCTCAGTACTTTCATACAATAATGTGTTGAGTTTAATAAATGCTGAATAAAACTCAGCAAGTTCCGCATCAACTGCACATGTTCCCTGTTCATTATTTTTCTTGCTAGATATAGCTCCTGTGGTGTGTCATAGTGATTTAAGTGGTAACTGGAAAAAAAATCGTAACCCCCACTAATCATTTATGTTTTGCTTCAGGCGGTGCATTTGTTATGGCCCTGCAGTTCCTACACACTGTCATGAATCGCTTAACGTTTGTTTAATTTATGCTTCATAACAGCAAAACGAGGGGTATGTAGAGTTCAATGTTAGTACAGCAAAAGTGGCTGCATGAAATGTAGAGGTTGGGTGGTTCACTCTCAATCCAACAGATTCACAATACCGACCGTGTTCCTTCTGCTGCTCATGAACAATTTGTTACACAGTTATGAGAATATAGATATGAAGTGTGTATACTATAGTTTGAATGCAGTCTTTATTTTGTCAACTTGAAGCAAAAATTATGAATTCATTACTTCGTGGCATTTTTTTTAAATTTGTGTTTGTCGGTGTCCAGGTCAACAGGCGGTTGAAGACTGTGTCAGAAGAGCTGTGTGCGTGCAGGAAGGAGATCGAGACGCAGACCACAGCCCTAAAGAGAGCTACCCATGACAGGGAGGAGCTGGCCAAGGCCAGGGCCACTCTGGATGTCAAGCTAAACTCCGCTGACCGAAAGGCCTGTGGTCTCACGCAGGAGCTGGTTGCACTTAGGTTCGTGTGTGTTTGTGCATTTGTGTGTGTGTGTGTGTGTGTGTGCGTGTGTTTGTTTGTGTGGTCTGACCTCTGAAATGCTCGGGACCAATTTCAGATTTATAACTAGTTTTCCCAGGTTGTTTTCTGCAGTTGTATTCAGCATACAGTAAAATAGTTTCTGTCATCATTGGTTTAGGTCAGGGTCAGGGTTGGGGTTAGGCATGTATCGGTTATGGATATGGTTAAGGTTAAGAGTGTAAGGAATGAATGTTAGTCAGTAAATCTCCTCGAAAGCATCATAAACAACCCAGTTTGTGTGTGTGTGTGTGTGTGTGTGTGTGTGTGTGTGTGTGTGTGTGTGTGTGCGTGTGTGTGTGTGTTTGTTTGTTTAGTCAGACCAACTGCCAATGTGTATTTAAGATTTTTGACTTTTAAGCAAATATTACTTTCTAAAGCACAGCAAGTCACATGTAACAAGAGTCTTTAAGTAACATGGTTTTATTTGGAAACTATGCTCATGATGGATCATTGGATTTTATGACCTACACCTAGTGGTTCAAAGGTGTTTTTTCTTCAGAGCTCAAACCACTTTACCGCTATGTTCCAGAGCCGAGAAGGAGTCCCTGGAGACGGCTCTGTTCGAGAGCCAGGAGCTTGCCTCGTCTCTGGAGGCCGAGCGCACCAGGACTGAGGGGGAGAGGCGCAGCCTACTCCTGGCTAACGAGGCCTTGACGCGTGAGTAGCCCCCTCCCTCAGAGACCCCGTTGTCCTCCGTGCCAAGCCCCCTGGCCATGAAGCCTTTCCAACAGCCCACTAGAGATCCATATTTCAGCTCTGAGCTCTGCAGCAGCTGGGCTGCGGGATCACTGGGGCTGCTTTCTCAGCTGACCAGGGTCCCACCACTCCGCACAAACACACATGGATCAGATAAGTCGTGTTAAGCTAGCATGTTCCACATAAAGACATGGATGAGTATCCCCTATAAATAAAACTGTGAATAGAATCTCGCTGATCCTGAGTGTGTCCATCTAATAATTGAGTAGGATTTTGATAGAGATTGGATACATCTGTCCAGGCGATGCTGCTCGGATGCGTGTGGATGCCGAACGCCAGTTTGCGCAAGCTGCACAGGAGCGGAGTAAGCTGGAGGAGCAGCTGGCACAGGTGGAGAGGGATGCCCTGCTGAACCTGAACAAAAAAGAGCAAATTCACAGAGAGCAGCTTGAAGCTGAACGCCGGCAAAAGGTCCAGTAAGACTTGCATAGCTAAGTTGGCTTAATGAAATTGAAATCGGATGCTTTAGCTATCTATTAACTAACAGGAACAACAGTGTGCGGAGCTGACAGTTCAGCGGGAGCAGGCAGAGGAGCAGCTGCGTAGACAGTGTGAGGAATGGCGTGCGCGCAGCCAGAAGGAGCTGCAGCAGGTGCAAGAGGAGCTGGCCGGGCTGCAGCAGGACTTCAACCAAAGACTCCTGCAGGCTGAGAGTGAAAAGCAGCAGGTGTGTGAGGTGGTCTTCATAGGTTTGTTATGATTCTTTATGAACCTTAAAATTTAGAGTGGAGTATTTTAGGATCAGCCAAGGGTTAAAGAATTCCCTCATAACCACAACATCCCAAGTTTTGTCTTCACAGTTGCCAGTGTATGTCCATCAAAAGCCACATGTCCTGCCAGTATCCTCATGCAAGACGCTAGGTCCATTCCTTGTCCTACAGTGGAAGTTTATCTAAGCACGATAGCTCCTGTGTGTCCATGTCCCCAGTTTTTTAATGCGTCCGCGCCGGCGAGTGCCGTGGCCGGAGGCATTATGTTTTCGGGCTGTCTGTCTGTCCATCTGTACTTAAGTCTCTACGTAGGTACGACATCCGTACATCTGTCCATCCGTACGTATGTACGTCCGGCCCATTCTCGTGAACGCGATACCTCAGGAACGCTTTGACGTAATTTCTTCAAATTTAGCACAAACGTCCACTTGGACTAAGTGATGAACTTCATTTCATGGTCAAAATTTGTTGGTCAAAGGTCAAGGTCACCGTGACCTCACGTACATCCCATTCTCGTGATATCTCAGGAACGCCTTTAGCAAATTTCTTCCAATTTGGCATAAACGTCCACGTGATGACATTTTGGACAGACATGGATGTAAACTGTAACTTGACTGGTTGGCGGAGGTATATAACCGCAAGGCTGTTATTCTAGTTTGTGAGTTATATTATGAATGACCCTGACCTTGCAGTCTGTTGTGTCCAGGCTTTGTCCCAGAAGGAGGCAGAGAAGGCTGCCCTCGCGGAGAAGCTAGCAGCACTGCAGCAGGACCTGGCCACGGCAGGCATGGAGCTCGAGTGCACGCAGAGGGAGGCACTTAGCAAACAGGAGCAGGAAAAGGTAAAAATATGGCAGGGTCACACTGGTCACTTTTCTCATTCTTTGCATATAACTCAGCTAACCAATTTGTGTACCTCTTCGTTCCAGAATATAACGGCTGTCATTCAGTCTGAGCTGCAAGACTTGAGGACTCAATTTGAGGAGTCTTTGAACTCCCATGAGAATGCCAAGAAGAGTCTAATTGAGCAGGTCAGAGAGTTGAACCAGCAGAGAGAACATGTACAACAGGAGGTGAGAACCTTTAAAAACGTCAGCTCTTTTTTTTTTCTAAAGGTGCTCTATTCGTTATCCAGAGCATTAATATAGCATCACAACTATTGTCTGTGTAAAGATATAGAGGAGTAACGTCTACCTGAGCAGAGAATGAAGTTGCTCTTGTAATCAGGGCTTCTCCTTCCTTTGTTGACATATCCGGGCCAGCTGCATTAGCTTTTAGCGCATGTTCGTGCATGTGAACGTGTCCTACTGGCTAGCTCACGGCTGGCACTACTGTGCACTGCTCTCATATGACGGTCACAGCTGGACGGCGCTGTCGTGGAAGCGTAGCAGCCACCCTTCGGTTCCCCCCAGGTTAGCACTGTTAGCTACGAGCTGCCGGCTCCATGGATGCATAAAGAGAACTGCGTTGGAAGTGGACTCCCGTTCATTCCTTTGAGAGTTCCTCAGTGGTGCATGAAGCCAAAATGGCTCGACTGCAGAGTGATGAAGTACCCAGATCTTACAACGTCTTCCGTATCCATTGGGCCCATAGAGTAGGCGCAGTAGCCGTTCCTTTAACCTCGCCTCCCAGCCCTCGGTCCATCCTCGGTCTGAGGCTCATTCAAATGAACGGAGGAAGGAGAATAAATCTGGATTCAGCTGTTAGTGCATTTCACAACTTTTAGGACCTAATGATTTAAATAAGGGATATTCAAGTGTTCGTACTGGGAAGTTGATTTATGTAAAAAAAAATGAATCCGTTGTTTTACAGACATCTCTTTCCCAATGTACGTCTATGGTGAAAAGTCTTTTTGGGCCACTACAGAAATTTGCTTCAAAGCCAAGCGCACTTCCTGGGGGCTCAGCTGTCGCCATGTTGAGAGCCGTGCGGAGGCAATAGAAGTGCTCCCAATCTTGCATTTAGCACCTTTAAACAGAAATATCATGGTCTTCAGTGGCACTAATGTATGATAATATCCGCTCCGTTGATGACTCATACAGGACTAATGTCTTAGTGAATGGATGTTGGCAGGTAAATATAAAGCAATTCATAGAATATATAGGGTGGATGTCTCCAGAGGTGGTTTGTGCAGTAGGATCACAGAAATGGATAGGAAATTACAGGCTTGTTTGGCTTGGCATAGGATGGGAGACCTCAGATCTGCTTCTAGCGTGAGAGGGAGTTTGCACCAATTAGTAACAGTGTGAGGGAGAGCCATTTACCATAGGCCGCTGTTGACATTGGCAGATGCCACAGAGCTTTACTAGCATCAGGGTGCCATCAGGTGCAGAGTGCACAGGGCCAAATCCTACAAGGAGAGGTGGTGTCCAATCTTAAGACTCCCTCTCTGTGTCTTTTTCCTGTCCAGTCCACTGGAGGAAAATTTTGTTCCATTGACCTTAATATAAACATAAAAGCGCAATTAGAGTCTAAAATTTTGGCTTAGTGACATACCTCCCAGAGCCAAATGAGAGCTGTAAATCTCATCTCTCGGGGTTGCTCGAGGTCAGGTTTGCAGCCACAGGGTCGCTGGGCGTTTTAGTGAAAACAAGCTCACAGTCACCTCATTAAGATGTAAGTGCAGAGTTGTAAGGGCCTCACTATGCCGTGATTTAAAAGCCTCGTTTCCCTGGAAAAGGGGATTGTTTATCTGTGTGGGACTTTTTGGGTTTCAATGAAAAAAGCGAAAATGAGGATCATCCTGTCTTCGCTCTGTCTCCTTAGTCTTGTCAAAGTATAGTGAATGAGGTTGTGTGGAGCCAGAGCAGAATAGTTTTGAGGTTTGGACGGCCCTCCCCACAATATATCAAGTCAAGCTTCAGCGACACTGTCATATTTGGCCGCCACCCCTGCTCGTTTTCCTTGTTTGATTATTTTCACTAATCCCATCGCAGGATTCTCATGTCAGGCAGTGACAAAGCAGGAGTGAGAGCGTGTGACGGAGAGCTAGTGAGTGTGGAAGAGGAAGAAAGCAAGGGGAGAGAGAGAGAGAACGAAGAGGGTGGAGAGGATACGGTCCCTGGTACCATAATACGAAATCAAAGTTTGAGTTAACCCCTTGTGTAAATAAGCCAGTAGGGGAGTGTTTATTTTCTCCCTTGCAGCAGCGAGAGGCTGGCTCCACTGGGACTCTAGGTCCCCCTCTCCCATCCACATAACACAACACTGCTGCCCTCATATTCCCTGCCCTTCTCCTCCGCAACCATCCCCCAGCCCCAAAAAGAAAGAAAAAAATCTGATAAAATAAAGTATAATTGGCAAGATCAGCACTGGCTTGTTTTTTCTCACATTAGACTTTATGAGAAAGAACCATCTTGTGTGGCCTCTCTGAACATAACACTACTCCTCCTCCTCATCCTGCTCCTCATCCTCCCTCTCGCACCCCTCCTCCACCACGACCACCAGCCCCGGGGGTGGGGGGTTGGGGCGGGGGGGAGTGGCTGCTGTTTATCATGTTGCTCTCTGTGGATTCTTTACACTGCGAGCCACAGTAAGGAGATGGGGAGAGACAGCACCTGGCTACAGGCCCAACTGGCTCTTATCCATGCCCAGATAAGCTCTGTCCTCCCCATTTCTCTCGCTACACACAACATGCTGCCATAAAACTGAATATAGGTCGTACAGAGTCTTGAGATTGTGCACATGGCACTTAAAATAGGAGACGTGGAGGTTTCAAACAATGAATGCATTATCTAATCCAAAATCAGTCTTACGGTATGCTGAATGATTTTTCCTTTTCGATTTTGATGATTACATACATGTGTTTGAGCTTTTGATGTTCTGTAGATAACAGCCCCATAGAAGATTTTGATGGATTTTGAGAACATAAAGACTTTTGTGTGTGTTAGGTTATTGCGTTTATATTGAAAACAGGCAAGTTTTAAAAGCAGTTTAAGGCTTATTTTTAAAGTCCTTATTAACTCCTCAATAAACTATGTTTATATCGGTATAAAATTTACTAGTGCAGTGCCCGTTCGGAGCGCGTGCCCATCCGGAACGGGACAATTGCTTGGTTTCCAAAACTACTGCTTGCAGCGTTATCGAGAACTGCTTGCACCCGCCAAGTGTGAAGCTGATTGGATGAACAGATCTCGAGATGGGCGGTCATATTGACAAACACACACAGACAGACAGTGAGTACTTCCTTAATACATAGATGATGCTGCTACAGCGCCAAATGGCACCGAATTTGCCACGGTCACTCAGTCATCATATCTACACATCACAATAACATAAAGCGTTCAGGAGATAAGACGTTTTTGTAATATAAGCCCTGCCCACAGCGTTTGAGCTCATTTTGAGTGCCAGCTATAGCAAAACTGCATGGAACATAAACAATTCAAAAAAGTATGTTATTCCGGCTTGGTCGAGAGATGTTCTGTACCAAATTTGGTAACAATTACTCTAAAATTGTAGGAGGTGTATAGAGTGCCACAGGAATGAGTCCAAAAATCCGGGATTGAGTTAGCATTTTAGAACTTCCGGTTCCCTCGTCTAAAGGTCAATGTTTTTTTCGAATGGGTTTTTAGTTAGATGCCTGAAACAAGGAAGAGATTTTAACATTTTGTTCTACAATATAAAAAAACGTCAATAAATACCACACTCGGGAATTCTGAAGCTTTTGCGTGTCTTCAAAAAGGCGATGCTAACAAGTGGCTAAATGACACTACTAAACGTCATCACACCCACTGGTCCGCCCTTACAGCCTCGTTGTGTATACTCGCATTCATGTGAGCGGGTTTGTAGTTGGTTTATAGCCTAACGTTATCTTTTTACGTCTGGCGATTGCATTTACGCTTCAGAAATCATAAAATTGGTGTTCATTTGTGGAGATTACCTTGCTGAACAAAACGTGTAAGTATCCTAAACGTTTGTTTGCCACAGAGCTTATTTTCTGCTATAATCCAAAACCCAATAGAAAAATACCATTGGCTTTTTGTCGAGGGAAACCAGGGCGATGACGATAACTTCCTGGCTGGCTTACAAAAATATGTCATCCCTGGAGCACTCTTCAAAATTGTGGAAAATCATTCTAGAAGCAAATGGGCGTGGCTTATATGGATAGATTCATCTAGACCGAAAAAAAGGGAAAAATCAAATTTAGTTTCTGAGAGTTAAAGTTCAGAAGTTACAGGCCAGCCAAAACATAAAGTTCATGGTTATAGCGCCACCATCTGGTTAAATTGCACCACATTCGACACTGCACTCCCTTGGGTCCCCAGCAATACACCCGCCAAGTGTGAAGTAGATAAATGAGCAATTCTCGAGATATGCAAAGGACATACCGACAGAAAGACAGATGGAGATTCCATGCTTTATAGTCAGATATCAACGATAAATTCTAAATTGGGTTGACAACCAATCAAGAAACCAAGAACAAGAAAAAAACGTATCTATTAACCTCATGAATAAGTGGTTTACGGTTTATCCTTAAGACTTCCTAATTTATCCTCATTGACATATCGTGCCTTTCATTCTCCATAATCTGGACACGAAGTTGGAGGGCCTTCGTCGGCAGCTGCAAGAGGCAGAGGACGGACTTATTAAAGGGCAAAGGGAGCTTATTGAGGCCCACAGAGAGCTCCAGGACTGTGCTCAGGAGCGGGACAAGCAACGGAAAGAAGCTCTGGACCTGAGAAGGCTCCTGGGTGACGAGACCAGAGAGAAAGAGGCTATCCAAGCCTCTAATCAGGAGTTAAGAGCTTTTATCAAGAGAGCAGAGAGTGACAACAGCAGGTACGGCTGTACCTTTGGAACTGCAAATTTCCCTTAATTTTTGTAGTTTCTCAAGCAGCAATGGATATTTTGTCCATCTTGTTACCTTTAAACATATCTTGACTAGCTTGAGACGAGCCGTGGAGGAGATGGAGCAGAAAGTGTCTGTCTCAGAGGAATGCAGGAGCTCGATGCACCAAGAGGCAACCACTCTACGGAGCGGTATGAGAGAGCTGGAGAAGTCTCGCCTGCAGGCACGCAGAGATCTGCAGGAGCTGCGCAGACAGGTGATGACTATTATTGAGGTAACTGCTTTCCATCTGATTTATTTTCAATAAAGGATTACCTTCAAGTAGTATGTGCTATGTTAACACGAGCAGGTAAAGGTCCTCGAAGGCGTGAACAGCGGTCAGAAGCAGGAGCTGCGGGAGCTGCAGGCCCGGGTGTGTCAGGAGGAGCAGAAGGAGGAGGAGGCGCGTCGCGAGGCGTTCGCTCTCAAGCAGAGAGTGCTGGAGTGCGAGGCTGGCAGAGAGGCAGCACTGAATGAGGTAGAAGGCCTCCGGGAATTAGTCTGTTAACAACATGCTAGAGCAAACCTTCCACCTTTGCAGACATACTTGAAGGATACCTGCCATACTCATGCAGAGACAGAAAATGTGAACGATAACACACTGTATGTTCTACTGTAACTAGTGATGGGTTGTCTTGAGTTTTACTTTGAAATATCTTGTGAATAAAGCTGAACAGCAGTTTATTACAGATATCATTACAAACTACCAGAAATGAAAAAATGTATATATATATATAATGTTAGTATGTGCTTTGATCAACAGGGTTGCAGGAAAATGAGGCTTTCTATTCTATAAAAAAGAAAAAACGTTTTAACCTTTTCTGTCTCATAACCCCATTCTTGGGGTCCCCGGATTCTCATGACCGCAGCAGGCAGTGTTGTCAAGTGAATGTACGGCATTGAGGCAACTCTAAATGGATTCCTCATTATTATGATCTATTTGAAGTCTGGCTAATGCATCTTTTTTTCAAACTGAATATAACAAATATCTAAATGTCAGTCTTTGAAATATGCTGTGACCTTGTCTGCAGAGCAAGCGTCTCAGAAGCTCTGCTATAAAGGCATAAAGACTGGTCACATGTCAGTCATGACTCTTGTACCCCTTAACCTCTTATGATGCAGTTTAGAAACCTTATCAGTGAACCTGACAAGCTTGTCAGCTCAAAGCACATTAACCCTTTACAGAAACCATGTCCCTATTATTTACACAGTTAAGTGTTGGTCTCTAGATAACACCCAGGAATCACGCTGTAATGTTGTTAAACGCTGTTTTTTCATTGCTGTACTGTAGTTAGATCGATGTTCAGCCTGTTGGCAATTCTTCTGCACACCAAACTCTTAATAAAACTCTTAATAAAGTCTTAATAAAGTCTAAATAAAACCTACCACAAAGGAATTAAAAGGTGCTAAAGTTGATATCCAGAGCATTAATATAGCAGCAAACAACTATTTGCTATGTAAAAATATAGAGGAGTAATGTCTACCTGAGCAGAGAATGAAGTCACTCTCCCTCTGTGTGTGTTGTAATCTGAGCTTCTCCGTGCTTTGTTGACATAGCCGGGCCAGCCACACATGCTGTTAGTGCATGTTATCGTTCCCCACTGGCTAGCTCACTGCCGCCGCTCTGCATTGCTCTCAAATGGCGATTACCACTGATAACGTTACAGAAGCGTAGCACCCACCCTCCGGCTCCCCCCCCCCCCCTCCTCAGGTTAACACTGTTAGTTCTGTCAACATTTTCGCCGTTGTTTTCACTATTAGCGCTGTTAGCACCGCTAGCTACGAGCAACCGGCTCAGCTGTCGCCTTGTTGAGAGCCAAGCGGAAGCAATAGAAATGCTCCCAATCTCGCATTTAGCACATTTAAGCAAGGGAATTTAATTGGCAGATTATCACGTAAACCAATGATAGCTGTGTGCCCGTAGACTGACTTAACTGGCTTTCCTAGTCTGGTTACATTTACATTTTTAAGCATGTGCAAATAAAACAACAAACAAAAGTAAGCGGCTAAATGTTAACAGCTGACAGACAATTCAAGATATGAGTTGACAAGTGTGTCAACTTGTCAGCATTTTCAAATTGTAAAAGATTATAAATCCTCTAAAAGCACCCCAGTTACGGTATGACCCGTATGCTACTTATGACATAATCCACAGTAACAAATACATGCATGACCAGTAGAGCAAATGAGGTTTGTCTTGTGATCTGTTCTTGTGCAGGTTTCAGGCCTGCAACGGCGTGTGGTGGAACTGGAGACGTCGGAGCGGCAGAACCGAGAGCTGCTGCAGGAAAGAGAGGCTCATCAGCAGCAGTGTGACCAGAGGAACATAGAAACCACCACCCAGCTGGAGGAAGCACTGGAAGACTCCAGGATCCAGGTCAAGGAACTCTCTGCGCAGGTTGGCTTTGCTGAAATCAAGGTCCAGGGCCTGGAGGAGCAGCTGGGCCTGGGCGATGCCAAACGCAGGGACCTGGAGCTCAAGTTGGCGGGGTTGTGTTCAGCTCTGCGCCGCACTGTTGGCATTAGCCATACAAGGCTTTCAGGCACACCTGGGTCCCGTAGACGGTCTCCCTCTCCCTGGAGAAACTACCTGCAAGCAAAAGGTATGGCCATGCACTTTCATAATAAAATGATGAAATTTCTTGCTATAAGCAGACACATTAATACGTGTGTTCTCTGGTTAGGGGGAGACAATGAGACAGACAGATCTGTGTTGTCTCGTGGTGAAGATGAAGAGCTGGACGTGGACTCAGTGCATACAACCCTGAGGGAATTCCAGCAGGACCTCAGGGACACACAAAGAGACAGGGTATAGACCTTTTCATTGCCATTCTTTGGTCCAAGTTTACTTCCTGTCAGCTACTGCATTAAAGGAACAGTGTGTAATATTTTGGGGGATCTATTAGCAGAAATGGAATATAAGATTCACAACTATGTTTACATGAGTGTATAATCACCTAAAACTAAGAATCGTTGTGTTTTCGTTAGCTTAGAATGAGCTCTGCCTATCTACATAGGGAGCAGGTCCTCTTCATGGTGTCCATCATGTTGCTCCGCCATGTTTCTACAGTAGCCCAGAATGGACAAACCAAACGCTGACTCTAGAGAGAGCCTTTCACATTTTTAGGTTACCTGAAGGCCACCGTAGTTTTCCCCACGCTTGTGAAACTGCGGTTTCGTGAGCCGCAGAGTTCTAAACCGCGGTACCGCCAGTCGCCGTCTGACTTCCGTTGCTCCTAAAGTAGTGTTATTATGGTAAGGATGTCTTCTGACCGAGGCGAACGGCGTTACCACGGTTTTGCACTTGGCGGTTCATGTTACCGCAGCCTTGGAAAGAGAGGAGTGAGCGGAGGGGTACTCAGTTGGTTGCAAATCCTACACACTGTCCCTTTAAAAACATTGCAACAGGAAAGACAAAGGGGCCCATTAAGGATGTTTATGTTGTCATTATGGCTGTCAAAGTTAACATGATAATAACGCGTTAATGCAAATTTGTTTTAACGCCACTAATTTCTTTAACACAATTACTAGTTTTAACTAGTTTTAAAGCTAGAGTGAAGATACTGGTATCATATGAAACTAGAAAAACCTAAGGAATCCATTGGTACCAACCATGTCATACTAGCTTGTCACAAAGGCGGCTAAATAACGCTGCAAACTTATGCTAAATTTTGGCAGAAAAACTGAAAGCCATTTTCTACGGAATCCCTTGACCTCTGACCTCAAGATATGTGAATGAAAATGGGTTCTATGGGTACCCACGAGTCTCCCCTTTACAGACATGCCCACTTTATGATAATCACATGCAGTTTGGGCCAAGTCATAGTCAAGTCAGCACACTGACACACTGACAGCTGTTGTTGCCTGTTGGGCTGCAGTTTGCCATGTTATGATTTGAGCATATTTTTTATGCTAAATACAGTACCTTTGAGGGTTTTCTAGCATATTTGCCCACTCCCATGTTGACAAGAGTATTTAATACTTGACAAATCTCCCTTTAAGGTACATTTTGAACGGATAAAAAATGCGATTAATCGTGATTTTTGGCACTTTTTAATCTCATAAAAATGTGTTATTATTCCCTCAGGATGAAGCAAAGGCTCAGGCGGTTGGTCTAAGTCAGCAGGTGGCAGAGCTCGAAGGCAGCCAGGATAAGTCAGCCGCCCAGCTGCTACATCTACAGAAGTCCTTGAAGCAATCAGAGCAGGGTAAGAAAACCAGTGGATCCTACAAGCACAGTTAATATTGATTCTGTGTAGATATACATCATATGTAACACATTGTTCCAGGAAAAAGAGAGACGGCAGACCGATTGCACCAGGCGCATACATCCCTGTCCCTGCAGGAAGAAGAAGTACGTCGTACAGAGAGGGAGAAGAGAAACCTTGAGGAGGAGGTAGCTCAATTCAGGACTAGCCTGCAAGCTGCTGAGTCTGAGTCCAGGGCACTGCAAGTATGTAAAAGACAAAGAGATAGATATGAATTAAAACAGTGTACAGCATCTTCAGTAACATCTGGTGTGCCAATTCCTCCACAGGACAAGTTGGAGCTCCTTCAGGGCTTAGAATCCCGTGCAAATGTGGAACAACAGAAGCTGAAGGAGTCTCTGCAAGCAGCAGAGAGCAGGGTGAGCCGACTGGAGCTCTCCCAACGCACCCTTGAAGGTGAGCTCCAGAGGGCCCAGCTCAGGGCAGCGGAGCTGGACGCAGAGGCAGGGGCGCTGCAGGAAAGACTGACGGAGCTGAGGAGGAAGCTGGGCGAGAGCGAGGACCGCGGTGCAGCGCTGAGGGTCAGCGAGGAGAGGCTGGTCGCGTCGCTGTCTCGAGCCGAGCAGCACGAGAGCCAACTGAGAGAACAGTTACACAAACTGTCCAACACCCTCAGCGACAACAGGGGCAGCAGCGGAGCCCTGCAGGAGCAGATCACACAGCTGCAGAGGGCTCTGACTGCCAGCGAGCTGGACCGGAGGCTGCTGCAGGTACAGCAGGTTTTAAGAAAAACATTCCTGTAACATAAAAAAATCACTGCATTTTATGTTTTTTATTTGTAAGCTTTCCCCTCCTCTCTCAACATAAGGATGTTTGATTGAATCTTCAAAATAAGATGAACAGCCATGCCTCCATTGCTGTGCTTTGATTTACAGTGCAGCTATGTAACCCTCTCAGCTCCAGGCTGAGCAGTTTTTATTTACATTTTGCCTTCTGTGGTTTTCCTGAAGGACCTCAAAGACCGAGCAATAAAATGCTCAGGCAAGCTCATTAATTCTCCAAGAGCTTCTCAGGAGAGCTTTCCGGTCTTCGTTTGGGACTGCACTTTAAAGATACTGAGCAAACAAAAACATGACATGCTTGGTATAAATCTCTTGATTTGCTCAAATGCTGTCAGGTCATTGCAGTAAAAAGCGCGAGCAAAACACTTCCCTGCAATGTTCAACAATATGTCAAGGACTGTAAAAAGACACCGAATATAAAGGAAGGGGAGGAATATAGGGTCAGCCTGAGTGCAAAATCATGTTTTGATGAAACTGAGTGGCTCACTGTATAGTGTATTTCATAGGAACGTCTGG
Source organism: Sebastes fasciatus (assembly GCF_043250625.1). NCBI lineage: Eukaryota > Metazoa > Chordata > Actinopteri > Perciformes > Sebastidae > Sebastes > Sebastes fasciatus. Next base: position 32,793,423 of record NC_133799.1, read on the forward strand.
ATAAAACACGAGATGCCCTCTCAGAGAGAAAGAGGCTGAACCATACACTGACAGACCAGATCCAGAACCTTCAACGTGCCCAAGAGGACTTAGAGCTTAAAAATTCTGAGCTGGAGAAACATAACAGGATTTTGACGGAGGTGAGTCACACTGAGGTTAAAGTGAAATTAAAGGTGTAAAAGTTTAGGCTCTATTTTAATGTACGGATGGTCAACTGTGTGTCCCAGAGTCTGAAGCAGCAGCAGGAAGCTGAACTGCAGGCCCAGGGTAGCTCCCAGCAGCTGCAGCGAGAGAAGGAGGATATCCAGGACAAGGTCACTGATCTGCAGAGCTCTTTGCAGAAGCTACAGAGCGAGAGAGCAGAGATGGAGAGGGTGCTGACACGCCTTGGTAAAGACAAGTCAGCACTCAGAAAGACACTGGAGAGGGTGAGCTGACCCAATCTTCCGCACTATACTTTAGGAATAGTTCGGCATTTTGGAAAATAGGTTTATTCTCTTTCTTTATCGGTTAGACCGATAGCAGTATCGTGTCTGTATGGTAAATATGAAGCTACTGCCAAAAGAATCAGGTTTATTTCGCCAAGTATATACATACATGGAATTTGACTTCGGTTTCATGCAGCTCAGAATAGAAATAACAGAATTAAAGAATACAAAAATGAGAAAAAAAAATGTCTATATACAAGTCAAGTGTTCTGGAAGTTGGAAACAATACAAATAGTGCAAAGAAATAAATACTGGATAGATATACATGGACTGGATGAGTAGGATTTATATTTACAGTGACAGGTATGTACATATTACAAAAAAAAAATAACAACCTTTTGTTTTCTCGTGATAGTGAGTTAATTATCTCGTTATCTCAAGGTAACAAAGCTTTTTTTCTTGAGATAACGACATAAAAACTAGTGATGTCGAGAAAACGGCACTAAAAAAATAGATTGAATGTCCGTTTCGGGCTTCCGTACAAAATATCAAGCTATTAGTTTATCCCTCATTTTTAGGATTAGTTCAACTAAACTTGTTGGAACTTGTCTAAATCACAGTTGCAAATACACACGGTTTTACTACTACTATAAGTACAAAAGAATTGTAATAAAAAATTGCTGCAGTGGTTTAATATGGCACTTCCATAAAGTATGGGGACTGAGCAGAGGGATATTTAAAAAAAAGACGATGCAGTACTTATGTAATGTAAAATCAATATATACTGTATAATATATATCCCTCTTTTGTGGGACCCCAGAACATTAAACAGCTTTTTGTCAGGAGACTTGAAAAGTCCTGCTGCTGAATATGAGGTAAAAGATCTGAAACATATAAACGAGCCAAACCACAAAGGGCTTTAAAATGTAATTAAAAGCGTCTTAAAGTCAATTCTAAAACTGCTGGAAGCCCGCGTACGTATAGAAGCCAGGACTGAAGTAATATGTGTTTAGTGTCGGTCAGAAGCCTTGCTGCCACATTCTGGATCAAGTGAAGACGTGCAGTTACCGGAGCATTAAGGCAAATAAATGAGCAGTTAATCCACGCAGGAGGAGCGAATTTAAATAATTAGCTGTTTCATTATAATGCAGTTTGTCATTTGCGTAATATCTTTTTGTTCCATTTTCCACATCTCCTTTGTCACACACTGTACAAAGTGATTTTGAAGTGATGGAAACATGTAGGTGGACTGTGAGAACCGAGAGGCTCTGTGCTTGGCTTCTGCTACACGCATTACAGGAAGGCACATGAGTGCAGAACAATCATGGTAAAGTCGTTCACATTATGTCACCACTCGTGTTGTCGTCAGGTGGAGATGGAGAGGCTGAGGAGGGAGGAGGAGGGGGCGGCGTCGGCAGGCAGAGAGAGGGAGCAGTTGGGACATACAGTCCGCAGCCTGGAACAGGAGCTGGCTGAGAAGCAGGATGAGCTGCTGACTGCGCAGGTGAGATGCAGCTGGATTATAGCCAGGGATGTGAGGACAGGACCAATGATGTGGAACTATGGCGAACAGAACCTACCAAAATAAAAAATTAATAAATAAATATATGACTCGATAGATACATAAATATGCCATTAAATGTACCAAAAATTATATTAAAATACATGTAGGCATTAATTAATTGATGAACTGACAAAAATGGATTTCTGTTTTAATTTACTTCTTTATTTATTTACCCTCTGTATTAATTCCCTTATCTATCTACTCTTCTATTTAATTTTCTGTTTTATTTATTTATTTTATCAACTCTTAAATGTATTGTTACTTATTTTAAAATGTATTTATTCATTAATAAATTGTATACATTTATTTATTTATTTTATTTATTCCCTTATTTTTGCATTATTTTCCCTTTGCATTTCCCCCCTATTTATTTACCCAAACTTAATTATTTATTTATTAATTTTTTATTTTGGCAGGTTCCGTCCTCCATATGCAACAGGCTGCTACAGATATAACATATATATGAACAATTTGTGTTTATTGTCACTACCAAAATACTTTAAAATAATGAGGAGTATGGATCAATCAACTACTCTTTGCCAGGCAAGCAATAACAGTAATGTAAAATCATCATAAATACAAATGTTACTGTAACTCACGTAATATTTAAGAATATCCAAAACATTTTTTGTATGAATCTGGAACCCTCTCTAAATTCTTTGAAGGTATTATCAGCTTCAGTGATTGCACTTGCTTGCATGAAAAGCCAGATATCCCTGCACACATAATTATCAAATTGAAACTGCTACTGTTCCAATGTAATTTCAGTTTTACAGAACTTGTGTTTGATTGTTTACACCTATCAAATAAAGCTGTCTTCGACCAACGTGTGTTTTCTAGTTTATCCAACTTGCCCAGGTAAGAACTCCTGTGAGCCAGGGGTCAGGTCAGACAGAACCTCATTGTCCCCCTTCTGCTCAACCACTGATTATTACACTTACCAACCTTTATTTTACTCTACTTTCAATTCTATAAACTCATGTGAACTGTCTCCAGGCCCAGATCTCCCGGCTGGAGCACTCTCATACACAGCGCCTCCTGGAGGTGACAGCCCGCCATCACCAGGAGTTGGATTTGGACACGGATCGTCTGAGAGACAGCAGGCTTCAAGAAGAGCGGGCCTTGGAGACCAGGGAGAAGGCACATCGCCAGAGGGTCAAATGCCTGGAGGAGCAGGTAGTGTGGATCATTTGTTGGGAAGGTCTTTCTTTTGTGCTACAGGTTTATTTATGTCTGTGTATTTGTGTGTGTCTACATTTTTCTTTGTTTTTTATTTAGGTGCTGACTCTGAAAGAGCAGCTGGATCAGGAGACGATAAGACGACAGGCGTACTTCAATCAGATGCTACAACCCGGCGTGTAGGCAGGCAGAGACCCTGCAGTGAAGTATGTAGCACCTCTGGCTTCCTCATTCACTGTTCCTCTGGCAGCTTCCCAACAACATTATGTTACAAGCTACGTCCACATTTGGAAACACACACACGCACATAAAACACACTCCTAAGGCGTTTGCTCCCGCCCATGCACATGTGCACACCGGATTACATTAATCTGCAGGAAAACTCAACAACAACAAACAATGAGTGTTTTGTTTATAAGTGGACTGGATGTGCCAAATTGTTTTAAGGATTTCCTCTGGCTCGCTGCAGTTGGCGTTTCTAAGTCTGTTTATGCTGTGTCATTTTTTTCTAGGAAACAATGTGATGAAAGGTTTCCTTAGTTGGTGCTCCATTCTCCTCTTGTGATCGTTCCTGGACTCATTTGTCATATTGATCATGTACCAATTTTATATGTCACATAATCACTGTTTGTGTATACTAATGAGAATATGTATCCAAATATTTACAATAATTGTTTGCAGATTTCCCTGGTGCTGTGATTAATAAGCGTCATAAAGATTCTTTAACTCGTTTATTTTATTGACTCATTCAATGATAGTGTGTGCAATAGCTGTGATTGTTTTTAATAAAGCGGGTGTATCAGAGCACATTTATACCATTTTTTCAAAATGATGTTTATTCTACTGACCGCACAGCTTTGTTATGGGAAAAAAAAGCTTTTCTGTGAACTTCGCGAAGGGCAGCGCTGCCTTTTCATGGCATGCGAGTTCTGGCGTTTGGTTCGCACCATTAAAAGCCTTTGTGGATTTAGTGTTGTGGGTGAGAGAATGACCTTCGCTCTCTGTTGCCAGTGCTGTCTTAAGTGTTTTCTTTCAGAGATCGTTGCAGACTTCCAAGGTCTGTGGGGATCGTCATTCCTTGAGAGTTTCACTGGCGAGCCGCCTGTAATCCTTCACAACCCTAAAATCTTTAGATGATATGTGTTCTTCCCTTTGATGATTAGAAACCACAACTATATTGCATCGACTGTGTGTAAGTATCTTAAAAAGCCAACTCCTTTTCCCTCTTTCTTTCATTTCAGTTCTTACTCTCACTGTACAGTGTTGCATTTTCACAACAGTGCACATGCATGTCTTCTCACTGTGTAACCTTGCATGCCTTGGTAACTGTACATAGTAGGAGTTTCACTGAAAGGGGAAAATCTTGTCAGAGTTTCTTTAAAGCAGCCCTTTGATTATCATAGATCCGCCCAGTGGTTATCCAGTTACCGGCCTCCTCTCAGCTATTGGCTGAAAGGAGCTAATTATGCAAGGTAGTGAATCCCTGTGGGGGAGGTGGGGCCAAAACTGAAAGAACTCCTTTGGCAGGCAGAATAGAGCTTTTATTGAGGATATTTCTAAGCTGACCATCAGGGACCAAATCGCTGGATTGTTCAAAAAAAAAAAAAAAAAAAAAACACATCTCAGCTGAATCACGCTGCTCCCCCTCTTTCATTCCTCCCCTCGTTTCATTTCAGTGAGACGGAGTGTAGCTCCTGCAGTACCCAGCAGCAAGCAGAATGCAAGGAATCTACAGTATTCCCCTGTCTCACACAAGAAGCCCAGTTCACTACTGAAAGGACAGGAGAGAGGGGAGAAAGAGGCAGAGCCAGAGAGCAGTCAGGGGAGGATTCAGACCTGCTGTGGTTGAGAGGAGGAACGTACCGTCTTGTCCTGTTCTGCTTCTGCTCTCGTTTGCCTCAGGTGTGTGCGCTCCTCCCTCCCCTCCGCGGTGCCTGCTGTCAGCTCCATCCCTGGGTGGCTGAGGCCATGGTGTTGGTGCTGCGAGCCCTGCTGCCCTGCTTCTACACCCTGCTCTCCCTGGACCTGCTGCCTGGGGTGGAACTCGCCGTGCCCCTGGAGGACTTCTACCCCTTCGGCCAGGACAAGGGGGACTCCCAGACCAACTCTCAGGACGACGGGGGCTCCAGGCTCGTGGAGATCTCTGTTGCTTTCCCCTTCTTTGGAGACAGGCACACAGGACTCTATGTGAGTACAGAACTTTTTACTGATATATGTGTGTGTGTGTGTGTGTGTGTGTGTGTGTGTGTGTGTGTGCCGGCGTATATGTGTGTGCATGCACTTTGCAGTTGGCAATTGAAGCTGACATGGTGTGGATTGTATAAGAGCCTCAGGGAGACAAGATTTGGCACGCAGCCAAGCACTACATTGGAGCGCCCTTTGAGAGTTTGTATATGTTTGTGTGCGCTCACAAGCTCTGCTGTGTAACCTCATTTGTAGAATATCGTGTTTTCACCCGCCCCCCCGGGTAGAATCATAATCCTCCATGACATTCTCTCCACTTTACATCTGCCCTCATCGCACTCTGAGGGCTCTCAAGTGCACCGAGGGAGAGTGTGAGAGAAACTATTAGCAGAACAGTGGTAAGCCCTGTTCTAATAAGTCCACAATGAGCTGTTAAAGGAAATGACAGTTTGTGTTCTTACTGTTGCCGCGGAGCATCTGTGAGCAGTTCTTTTTCAGAGAGAGTGAGGGGGGAAATATGCACGAGAGTGAGAGAGAGAGAGAGAGAGAGAGAGAACAGTGCTCATGGGAGGAAGCTGAATGATTTGATAAGGATTTTCGCGCACCACAGTGAAACACACTTTGATCTGCCTTTGTCATGTATTGGGTTCAGCTCCAGCGCATGGAAAGGCAGAACTCCCTTAAATCAACACCACCTGTTGTGGTTATGCATCCGAATCCCCTCCTCCTCCTCCTCCTCCGCCTCCTCCTCCTCGCTCTGAGCCCCGCCTGCCTCCTCCCTGCTCAAACCATGGGCAGAGGAGCCCGAGGAACCATGGCAACAATGGGCAAGGTCAAAGGTCATCTTTCTAATCTCAGCATCTGCGCCAAGGGGTGACGTCAGTCTCCCCATGAAGACATTTTTAAAACTCTTTTGCATCTACGCACAGTGCATGTACAGTGGCAGCGTTTTAGTGTTGTTATAAACTCACTCGCTTCTGTGTATCACAGTGCTGTCAATCAATTAAAATATTTAATCTTGATTAATCGCATGATTGTCCATAGTTAATCGTGATTAATCGCAAATTAATTGCACATTTTTTATCTGTTCAAAATGTACCTTAAAGGGAGATTTGTCAAGTATTTAATACTCTTATCAACATGGGAGTGGGCAAATATACTGCTTTATGCAAATGTATGTATATATTTATTACTCAATATTACAACACAAAACAATGACAAATATTGTCCAGAAACCCTCACAGGTACTGCATTAAGCATAAAACATATGCTCAAATCAGAACAAGGCAAACTGCAGCCCAACAGGCAACAACAGCTGTCAGTGTGTCAGTGTGCTGACTTTACTATGACTTGCCCAAAACTGCATGTGATTATCTTAAAGTGGGCATGTCTGTGAAGGGGAGACTCGTGGGTACCCATAAAACCCTTTTACATTCACATATCTTGAGGTCAGAGGTCAAGGGACTCCTTTGTCCTCGCCAAAACGTAAGTTAGTAAGTTTGGAGCGTTATTTAGCCTCCTTCACGACAAGCTAGTATGACATGGTTGGTACCCATGGATTCCTTAGGTTTTCTAGGTTTAGGTAACATTAATGAGTTAAAGCAATTAGTACCGTTAAAACAAATTTAACGTTAACGTGTTATGATTATTTTATTTATTTAGTTTTTTTTGTTTTTATTATCATGTTAATGTTGACAACCCTACTTTCTTCACAGTTTTGGAATGAATTCCAGCGCATCACTTCTCCTGTAATAATACTGATACACAAATTAGACAAGACGAGGCTTGTTGGTCTTAGATTCAATTATCATCTGATAGAGATTAAAATCGGAGAGCTCCACACTCTGAAATGTGCAGCGTTAGCTGTGATGTGATATCCTGCAGCTCGCCCTGCATCTCATTGGACTGCAATCCTGTAGTCACGCAAGGCATAACAGATTGTGACAGGCACTTGAAATTACAGTCACGCTCATTTGAAATGCCTCACCTGAATCCATTAAACATCTGCTGTGAAAGCACACGGACCGCATGGTGATCTCTGCCACCAGAGAGCTGCTTTGAACAGTTAATATTTCAGTTGGGGGGCTAAATTTGTGGGAATAGTTTGTTCCAAGCCTCCGGGCTACCTACCGCCACATGGAAGCTGGAGACCCAAACTGATTTTAGATGGTTTTGTGGGTGCTGTCTTACTTTATTATAATAACTGAATCTGTTTAGCAATACACATACCTTGAAACTAGGGCTGTCAAAGTTAACATGATAATAACGCATTAATGCAACTTGAGATTTTTAGGTTGTAGCGGGCTCATTTTAAAGCTAGAGTGAAGATCTTGGTATCATTTGAAACTAGAAAACCTAAGGAATCCATTCGTACCAACCATTCCATACTAGCTGGTCGAGAAGGACATTTTGGTGAGGAAAAACTGGCTTGACCTCTGACCTCAAGATATGTGAATGAAAAGTCTCCCCTTTACAGACATGCCAACTTTATGATAATCACATGCAGTTTGGGGCAAGTCATAGTCAAGTCTGCACACTGACACACTGACAGCTGTTGTTGCCTGTTAGGCTTCAGTTTGCCATGTTATAATTTGAGAATATTTTGTATGTTAAATGCGGTACCTGTGAGGGTTTCTGGACAATATTTGTCATTGTTTTGTGTTGTTCATTGATTTCCAACAATAAATATGTACATACATTTGCATAAAGCAGCATATTTGCCCACTCCCATGTTGATAACAGTATTAAATACCTGACAAATCTCGCTTTAAGGTACATTTTGAACGGATAAAAAATGTGCGGTTAATTTGCGATTAATCACGATTCAATATTTTAATTGATTGACAGTCCTACTTGAAACCCCTCACAGCAGATGCCTTTAAACCCTCAACTATCTGCCTTTGTCCCCTCCGGAAGACAGCTTATTTTTAGCAGTTGTGATCAAGAAATAATGCAGTGGATTTAAAGACTACCGCAGCCATGTGACGCTTGGTTACCAAAGTCTCTAATGTCGCATCAACAGACCCTACAAATCCCTGTACAAACACGGGTCCCCCTGACTTGGTCTTGCTCCAGTCCCACTCCTGCCTCCTGGTAACCAGGCTGTCCCTCTGTTATGGTTTGTGTCTGGGAGTTTTCACATGTTGCTGGGATCTCTCCTCCTCTGTGCCCCCCTTCCTCCCCTCCTCCCACGCCTCAGATAACATGGCAGGGGTCTTCCCCCTGGAACTGTCCAGCTGCTTTATCTGAGAAATGACCAATCACTTTAACAGAACACAGATGTATCTGCAAAGCGTCTTAGGGGCTTCCAAACAATGCAGTTTGCGGATTAACTACTCTTACGGATGGCCAGTGTAAAGAACATGAAGGAGGATGTCCAAGGTCAGAGAGGAAAGAACGCGAGTTTAAAAGCAGATGTGAGAATAGATGGTTATGATCAAAGGTATTTATTGTAGCTACATAAACGCATGGACAGTGGAAAAAACTCTTTTCTAGGCTAGCTGTATATGTTTATATGCTGAAATGTGCAATTTATAGTATTAAAATGTTCTAGATAATGTGGCGTTTGACTGTAATTAGGAATACATTTAAACAAAATTCAAATACATTTTGAAAGGACCCTGCCAAGAACGTGCTAAAGCGTAACTGCACTCTTCACAGATTGCACATCTGCAAGTGCTCATCTGCTCTTCAAAAGAGCTTCAACACTTCAGTTTGGAGCATTTTCATTCACTCACTTTCACTCACCACTATGTATGGCCCAAAGATGTGCGCATCAAGTTTTACTCTTTGTACTCCGCATGGGTGCTTTTTATATGCATGTGTGGGATGAGAGACGTGGCTGAGCGATGTTAGAAACAGTTCATCCTACACGGACAAGATATATCTGCACATACTTTAAAAAGCCTTAAAGTCTTAAAGTAAATGATGCACTTCAAAGGAACGGCTCTGCCTTTTGGGAAATACGCTTATTTCTTGTGGAGAGTTAGATGAGGAGATTGATACCACTCTCATGTCTGTCTATTAACTGTGAAGCTATAGATGGTTAGCTTAGCTGAGCATAAACACTGGAAGCTTGTTTGTGTTAAAACAACAAGTTGCGGTTTCACGGGAGGGTTGTGCACCAGACTATAACTTGGCGGGGCGGGTGCAGTGACTTCCTTGAGTCTCCGCTGGTTGCCTTTTAAGCCCACAGTGATGACAAGGCTCCAGGAAGTCAACGCACCCAGCCAAGAAATAGTCTGGTACCTCTTCTCATCTAACTCCCAGCAAGAAAGCAAATAAGCATACTTCCCAAAATATCAAACAAGACTTTAAGCCTAAAACTTTATTTAATGTCATGTTTTTGGTTTACCATGCTATGTTTCTTTGTGCAGCATTTTTTGAGTTTCAGGCTTTTCATACAATATTTTTAATTGGAAGTACGCTTTTTTAAAGGTGCTCAATATGATATCCAGAGCATTAATATAGCAGCAAACAACTATTTGCTATTTAAAGATATAGAGAAGTAATGTCTACCTGAGCAGAGAATGAAGTCACTCTCCCTCTGTGTGTGTTGTAATCCGAGCTTCTCCGTACTTTATTGACATAGCTGGGCCGGCTGTGCGTGCTTTTAGTGTATGTTCATGCATGTGAGCGTGCCCCACTGGCTAAGTCATAAAAAACGCTCTGCACTGTTCAAATACGGCGGTTACAGCTGATAGCCATCGCAGAAGCTTAGCACCCACCCTCTGGTTCCCCCCCAGGTTAACACTGTTAGCTCTGTCAGCAGTATTTCCATTGTTTTCACTGTTAGCACTGTTAGCACCGTTTTCTACGAGTCACCGTGTTGAGAGCTGTGCAGAGCCAATAGATATGCTCCCAATCTCACATTTTACACCTCGTAATTGTCTTAAAGTTAAACTTTCATAACTTTAAAGGTTCTAAATTCAATATCTAGATCATTAATATGGCATCAAACAATTATTGTCTATGTAAAGATATAGTGGATTAATTAACCTGAGCAGAGAATGAAGTCTCTCTTCCTCTGTGTGTGATGTAATCCGAGCTTCTCCGTGCCAGGCCGGCTATGCGTGCATTTAGTGCATGTTCATACATTTGAGCGTGCCCCACTGGCTAGCTGCGAGCCACTGCTCTGCATTGCCCTCATTCAGTACTACAGTGTTACGGCATTGTCACGGAAGTGTTGCACCAGCAGTGTTAACTTTGTTTTCACTGTTAGCACTGTTATCGCCATTGGCTATGAACCGCCGGCTCAGCTCAAACTGATCACAAATTTAGTCAGAATTGTCTTAAAGTTCAACTTTCATAACTTTAAATCACCTGATGGTTGATGATGATGAGGATTTTTGTCTGTAATTCTAAACTTTGTGCTTTGCAAATTCAAATTTTAGTTGAATACATTTACAATACACCAAACCTCCACACTGTTCCAGACATGATTTATTGCCTCAATCTAAACTCTTTGGAGATAAAGGTGAGCCGGGGCTAAAGAGTCAGGCCCAGTGCACATTCTGCAGTCACTTCCTTCGGCCTCGTCAAATACTTGTACAAGCTTGTAACTGTGAAACCTCCGTTTTTGACAAGGAAAACAAATGTTTTCCTGCGCTGATCCATGGGCACCTTTTTCATTTAGGGGTTTGCTTTGGCTTGACTTAAGCCAGATGAAAGTTTATTTTAGTCCATAAATTGCTTGGCTCTAAAGAAAACCACCCAAGCAAAATCCTGGATGTATCCGGCAAAGAATTCCCCAAAAAATAACAAGGGAGTTGTAGAGTGGAGTGGCACCATTGAGAGTGTGAGGAAGAAATATGGGAAGAGAGATGCTTCTTACAGGGTTGGCTGATCGCACCTCTCTCCCCTGTGATTCTGACCTTGGTCATGTTACAGCATAACACAAGGCAGCTCTGAACCCATTCACTCTCTCACATAAGTGTGATGTATAGCCACCCTTCACTGGATGTCTGTACTAGTTACAGCCTGGTTGAAAACCCATGAGAAGAAAAGTATGTCATATGATGCAAAGAAAAAGGTTCTAAGTTCAGTTCAAATTCCTCTGAGGTCAAAGTAGTCCCCTAAAAAATCTTAACAAGTAAGAAATACACTTGCTTAAACAGTTCCAGATGCTACTAGAGATTGGATTAGGCGATTAAACATATTCCAGTATTGGAGTATAAACTCTATTTAGTGTTCAGCATGACTTCCTACACTAATTTTGCTGTAAGATGGGTGACTTCCAGACCGCTGCCACCACAGGTCTCTCATTAGTGGGTATGTGGGTGTGGGAGGTTTGTAGTTCATGTACATCCTTCCATTCATCCAGTCCCGTGCCCTCTGTCTTGTTTTTCTCCCGGTATCAGATGGCGCTCTGGCTGACCCCTGGGCCCTGCCCCTGCCGTCGCTCCTCTTTTTCCCCACATCAGCCACGTTCTCACCACATCACGCTGATGCAGAGGGGAAGACTGTGGTCGGGCAATTAACTTAGCCCCTGTGCCGTGCCAAACAAAACTTCCTCTGCTGTTTTTACAGCAAAGTCCTTCAAATTATGGTTTTTCATACATGCAGGGAGCGAAGCCGAGCCATCTGATGTTGCTTTGTCACTGTCACATGCCACTTGGCTTGAATGCACGAGGCAAAGTTCACGCCTGTGGTTAGGAGAAAACAGCATAGGTGCCATGGTGGGAAGAATCCCCCCTTGTTGATAATATGCAGAAATGAGGTATGAATGAATGAAGGCCTTTCATGACCCTTCATCCTGTAGAGCTTTCCTCTCCACTCAGGTTTAGCAGCTTTTTTCTTGGGATGTGCAGTGGCTAGTCGGACACCACATAGTCATGTTTTTGATATATGGGCTTTCTACGCTCTTTTAGAATCTATCACAGAAATCCCTTAAATTTCTTCTCTTATCCGGGCTTTTCACTTTCTTCTCTAAATAACCTTTACTTACTGTACACCTGATCTTTCTGAACAATAATCTGTACCTTTTCCCGCAGCTCACAGTTCATGGCAGTGGCAACACGTTCTCATCCCAGCTCGTCACATACCGCCGCTTTGTCCCGCCCCGTGGCGTCACTTTATTTTCGGCATTAAAACCACTATAGCTCCCCTTGGCATCACTTTAGGATTAGGCAACAAAACCACCATAGTTAGGTTTAGGAAAGAACTACATGGTTGGGCTTAAAACTACTACACGTTACGTAATAAGTTTGTACAGTGAAAATTACATTGAACGTCGTGAACACGGGACACGAACAAACAGCTGATTGTAACGGGACAGGAACAGTGGTCTACTGGATGAAAGCCTTGTGTTTGTTGGACCCATCCACCACATCTCCCGTCCGCATGGTGTGTCTCTTTCGCCCTGTAAATTATATCACCACACTCCTGACGCACTTTCTCGGAGCGTTTACTGTTGCCACAGATGGGTATACATCAGAGCTAATTGAATGCCCCAGTGCGTTTTATACCGGCGCTAAAGGGTGCCATGTGTGGCGGTACTGAACGCCGACGGCCGTGACAAAGCCTCGTTATTTAACGCCCTGGGAATGAGAATGGGCTGGCAGCGAACCTTCTCGCGAACAACAAACCTTTATCATATTTACTGTCTTGGTTCTGTGGAATTACAGGTTTTTAAACTAATCAATATTTTTATATTAACAATAGATCAAATGGAGCACCTTTCCCCTCAGCTTGTTTTTTAGTGTCTTTAAGCCCCTTGTTTTGGTTTTACAGAGCGTAACATCACTGTTTCAGTTCAGTCTCTGCTGTTTTTAGCAAAAAAAGCTCTGATTACCCAACTGTGTATTATCTGCCCAGCACCAAACGCAAACTAGCAACTATCTGATGAACATAGTGGATCATTTAGCAGTCCTATATTTCTCCTTGGAGTAAAAAAGAGTAAAAGCGGAGCAAAAATGAGAATGGATATTGGATTCAAATTTGCTAGGTGGACAGAAACACATCTCTAAATGAATGCTAATGTTGCGCTGTGCCCTCTGCCAGATGTGCAAATAGGCAGCAGTCATGCTACCCATATAACGTTATAAGGTGTTAATTTGTCAGTGTTGTGTTTACAGCTTGTTTTGCTGCCCCCAAGTGGCCAAAAAATCCATTAAGGCAGCTTTAAGAGTAACAACGGAATGCCTAAGATGTAAAAATTTATAAAAATAAATAAAACATATAAAAAAATGTATATAAAAATGCTAGTTTGTCTGAACAGCAGTCCAAAATCCAAAGATATCCAATTTGCAATTATGTAAAACAGAGAAAACCAGCAAATCCTTTGAGAGTGAAAATGATTGTTGGTTTACTTTCAGTCTGTTGACTAATCAATTAATTGCCTAACCACTTCAGCAACACACCAATTGACCTGTAAAAGTTTATCTTTTAGGGAGTTGATACTCCAGTACATAGTCACAGTGCTGACTGTGCGTTTCTCACAGAGGAGTTATGTGGACGAGGGGAGGATGGGCTCATTTATTTGCATACTTTGCTGTTGGCAGACATCTTTGGATTTAAAGGACGTGAATGAACGTCTTTCCTGGTGTGACGACTTTGCAGGTGTGTGAGCAGCAGAAACCGGGTTTTCTCAGCTGCCGTCATTTCACGGAATAAATGTAGCTTCTGTTTGCTACATGGGAAGTGCAAACATCCGTTATGGTAGCGTCCGCTGGCCCACACTACTGTTTGCCCCATTAGGTCAGAACACCTCTGTTTGTCCACCTTCGCCTCTTCTCCTCCACACTTCCACTCTAACCCCGCCTAACAAGTCACAGTGGCTTCACCTGACATGTTGAACACTGTATGGTTCATCTTATTCAGATATTCTGACTCTCTTCTCCTCAGGTTAACAACAATGGCCTCGTATCTTTCCTGAGGGAGGTGTCTCAGTTCACACCTGTGGCTTTTCCGATAGCCGGGGACAGAAGGGTTGTAGCGCCATTCTGGGCCGATGTGGACAACCGTCGAGCGGGGAGAGTCTTCTACAGAGAGAGCCAGGAGCCCTCCATCCTGAGGAGGGCCTCAGGTGAAGTCAAGACGTACTTTTCAGAGTTCCCCAACTTCAACGCATCGTGGGTCCTCATCTCTACATGGCACCAAGTTACTTTCTTTGGAGGCAACTCTCGCACACCGGTATAAACGCATGCTTAACTTTACAGCTCTCGCACTAACATGTAGTCAAATCTTAAAGGTACAGGGTGTAACATTTCGGGGGATCTATTAGCAGAAACAGAATATATTATTCATAATTTGGTTTTCATTAGTGTTTAATCAACTGAAACCAAAAATCGTTGTGTTTTCGTTAGCTTAGAATGAGTCCTTCATATCTACATAGGCCCAGAACGAACAAACCAAACACTGGCTCTAGAGAGAGCCTTTCACGTTTTTATGTGACCTGAAGGCCACTGTAGTTGTCTGACACGCTTGTGAAACTGTGGTAACGTGAGCCACAGAGTGCTAAACCGTGGTACCGTTAGCCTCGCTCAGAGGCCATCCTTACCATAATAACCCTACTTTAGGAGCAACAGAAGTCAGACGGCGGCCTGCGGTACCACGGTTTTGCACTAATAAATATTATATTCCTGAAGCTCACGTTACCGCAGTTTCACAAACGTGTTGAAGAACTACGGTTGCCTTCAGGTAACATAAAAACGTGAAAGACTCTCTCTAGAGCCAGTGTTTGTTTTTCGTCTGTTCTGGGCTACTGTAGAACTATGGCGGAGCAACATGGTGGACTCCATGAAGAGGACCCGCTCCCTATGTAGATAGGAAGGGCTCATTCTAAGCTAACGAAAACACAACGATTCTTTCAGGTGATTATACACTACTGAAAACATAGTTAACATGAGTATTATATTCCATTTCTGCCAATAGATCTCTGAAATGATACACACTCCATTCCTTTAACACCACGTGTTGCCAATGAGAGTGAATGAAAACTGGTTTGCAAGCTAGCAAAGGAGTTTTTTCTTTTTGATTTGATTTTTCTTTTTTATATGATGGGGACGATGCAATTTAACATAATTCCAAAAAAACAAAGCTATTGAGTTTCACTCTAATGGTAATTGTGAATTTCTTACCTCAACAACATGCCCAGATGAGTCTATTATGTCTGTAGCCTGACCGAGATTTAGGAATCTGTAGCATTAATATCGTGGAAATCAGGAAATGGTTTAACCGAGTCTGTTCCTCTCTATTCAGGTAAATACTTTCCAAGTGGTGCTTATTACAGATGGAGAGCTTTCCTTCACTATATTCCAGTACAATAACATCACTTGGACTACAGGCATGCATGCCAGCAGTGGAGGAAACCTGGCTGGGCTGGAAGGGATTGCAGCGCAGGTAAGATCACATGTTTTTTTTTTCACATGGTGATTGCATGATCTGCTTCCTGTGAAGATGCAAACTAAAATGTTGAAGTGTCTAAACTCTGATTCAGCTGTCCTTTGTGATGTCTGCCTCCTTGTTACTCTCTTCCCAGGCAGGTTTCAATGCTGGCGATGGCAAGCGCTATTTCAACATCCCCGGCTCTCGCACGGCTGACGTGGTGAACGTTGAGGGAACCACCAACGTGGGCTACCCGGGCAAATGGGTCTTCCGTATAGACGATGCAAACGTGGAAGTGGGTGGCTGCAACGACTCTGGTAAGACCAGCTTCTATAAGAGATTAGTCCTTTTGCTTTTAGGATTCCTGTTACATTGACGTCTCTCTCCAGCATCAGTTTGCCCAAACCTGCGACCCTGTCTGAACGGAGGCCAGTGCATCGATGACTGCATTACAGGCAACCCCTCCTTCACTTGCTCCTGCTTGGCTGGCTTCACCGGCCGACGATGCCAGATCGGTGAGTTATGGTTGACGACTCTCCCTGCGCTGTTGTGCTAGACACACGCTGTGAATGAATACCTGTCTACCTGAGAGCAGCCAGGAAAAACAATGTCAACTTGTAAAAAAAACTCTGGAATTCACCTGACTTGCCAAAGAGACACCCGGATATTTCCTTAATACCTGTATCAGCTTCAGGCCAATCTCCTTTGACATTACCCTACTAACTGACTTTGGCCAGATGTTTTCATCTAATTAAAAGAGTCATACTACCTCCTTTGTGTTTCTCCCTGTCTCTGTAGATGTCAATGAGTGTGCCTCACATCCTTGCCAGAACGGAGGGACTTGTGAAGACCAGATTAATGGTTTCACCTGTCAGTGTCCTCCTGGATACACTGGGATTCAGTGTGAAACAGGTACAAAAGACACTTTGCTTTAAAGCTAGGGTTGGTAATGTTTAGAAACTAGCAAGATTACTACATTTTAAAAATGGTCCAACCGAAAAAAAAACAGCCCAGTGTTGCCAACTCATTTCTAATGATAGTAGCTAGCAGCACCAGCTCCAAAAGTCCCTAAATCTAGAGAGAAAGTCACCAAGTCGGCAACACTGAGCGCCCGTCCCTTAAACAACAAACATGGTTATTGTTAGTACTCACCACAGTTAAGCTAGCAGCTTGTGGAAGACTCCGGTGACGCGCAATGAGTGAAGGTAGCCCATCCAATCATTACATTCGGCCCGAATGTAATGATTGGATGGGCTTATTACAGTCCTGCGACAGCCACAGATACCTGAATTTTTTTCTTTTTTCGTCACAGTGTTTGATTAATTGATTTCTGTCGGGATGTAATGAGAATTTCAACAAATATAACAACAAAATGGTTTTAAGATAAGCACAGTTATATTTGTGTAGGTATATAGAGCCTATATTGGATACCCTTTTCCTGCCTTTTAGTAAGAGATGTAAATGAGGAAATAGAGTGATTTAATAATGCATGAAATATATGCTCAAATCATAACATGGCAAACTGCAGCCCAACAGGCAACAACAGCTGTCAGTGTGTCAGTGTGCTGACTTGACTATGACTTTCCCCAAACTGAATGTGATTATCATAAAGTGGGCATGTCTGTAAAGGGGAGACTCGTGGGTACCCATAGAACCCATTTTCATTCACATATCTTGAGGTCAAAGGTCAAGGGACAATGGCCATAACAGTTTTTCCTCGCCAAAATTTAGCGTAGATTTGGAGCGTTATTAAGCCTCCTTCGCAACTAGCTAGAAGCTAGTACGACATGGTTGGTACCAATAGATTCCTTAGGTTTTTGTAGTTGTATATGATACCAGAATCTTCACTCTAGCTTTAAAACTGAGCCCCCTACAACCTCCGAAAGATCGATTGCGTTAATGCTTTAAAGAAATTAATGGCGTTAAAATGAATTTGCATTAACTTAACTTTGACAGCCCTACATTTATTATTTCTTTTTTTCTGTAGAATCACATGGAAATGTAGAAATTTATCAAATTTAAAGTAACAGCAGCTAAAATAAACCCACCTACAGTATTTATCATTTTACACAACAGCGAATTACCCTTAAACAAGTTGATCTGACATTTTAACTGCACAAAAATTCCACACTTCTTCTCTGACCCTCTGCATGCGCTAAATAGGCTGAAGACCTGGAAAAACTCAGATTAATTAAGGTATTTTGTGCCTCATTAGGCAGTTTCCACAAAAAAATAAGTATTTTAGAATATCTTGGTCCAGCCTTTCTGGAGCTTCTGTGCCTATTCCCACAGTCCAGCCTGTGGAGATGTATCAAACCTCTTCTAATACCTTTCACAGCCAGCAGCACATACTTGCAGAGTGAGGGGAGCAGTGTGGCGGATATATTAATCAGCTGAGTAAATATTCCATGAGCGTGTCTCTCTGTCCCTGTGTGTGTTGCAGACATTGACGAGTGCAAAGACAAGCCGTGCCTCAACAACGCGCTGTGTGTACAAGGCACTGGCAGTTTCACCTGCGTGTGTGAACCGGGTTACACTGGTGTCCTGTGTGAGACAGGTGAGCGGGGTTTTTTTCACAGTCCGGGGGAAAGTAGGCATCTCCCTCCAGAGGAAATATTCTCTGCTGCTTTTTACATCAAACTCAGTCATTTTGGCAGATGTGTTTGTCCAAAGAGTTCCCCGGTCTAACTAGACAAATGGGTCCAAGTTGAGGTTACGGTTGAATTCATTTGCAAACAACTCTTTTTTTTTTTTCTTGGGTCACACAATGTAGCAATGAACCACGGTGAGAAAGTTAACTGAAGTCAGGTCGGTTTCCAAAGACATTTACTAATCTGGTTCCTCTTGTGATTGATTGTTGATGAAACTTGAACCCAATGGGGAATTGAATTATCAGGCCCTGCACAGTTCATGAATCCTTGTATCTACATGAGACGGGATTATTCTTAATACCAGACACCTGGTCAATGAAACTCTATGCTTTCAGAAAGGAAGTTCAGTGGTCTCAATCCAGCCCAGTATCTTAGACACCCACATCTTGCTTTTCCATGTGAAGATTGAAAAATCATTATGTGGAACTGAATCAACAGCTGATAAACTTCTCTTGTCTGATTAACTGACTTTTGTGCATCCTCCAGACATAAACGAATGCGAGTCGCAGCCCTGTCTGAATGGAGGAGAGTGCGTCGATCAGGTGGCCAACTTCACCTGCATTTGTCCCGATACCTTCACCGGAGCACTCTGCGAGACAGGTGACTTGAATTCAACTTGAATTCTGCCAGAAAGGCATGTTTGGAAAGATTTGATAGGACATTGTTGACATAGCCTGTAAGCCCTACTTTGGCTTCCTGTATTATAGTATTTTTTCCAACTGGAACAAGCACAAAGGGATTCATAGCATACCTCTTTGAGAGCAAAACTACACACAGCACTCAAAAAACAATTGTTTTTACCCAATATAGTGTTCTAACTCATAACTAACTTGTTATCCATTCATTACCACAAAATCTACATTTATTTTTTTATTTTGTGGTCCAAAGGCCACATTTACCTTGCTATTGAAAATCTCATCAAACCAAATCATAAAATCATCATAAATAGAGTAAAATCTTACCCACAGAGAACATTGTTTTTTAATAGTGTGGCATGTAGTAATAACACATTCTGGGTAGTTTTGTGGATCAAACCCAACCCAAACTTTGAGTGAAGTTTGAGTAAAATGTTATCCACAGAACCACCCAGACTCTTTAATATTCTCTGCCGGTCAGATATTACCTGGAACATCACAGATGTAACAAAAAAAGACCTTCAAAATCAAATAAAATGATAACCATTGGTTTTGTTGTGTTTACATACTATAGCTGTTTTGAAGCCTTATGAAATGTTTTAACTTGAAACGGGTCAAATTTGACCCGGACACAATAGGAGGGTTAATGTGTGTTAACAGAATATTGAGCTAGGGAACATAGGACTGGAAACATCGGAGGGTCATACCTATGTAGGACATATGTAGGACATATGTAGGACATAGGCCCTTGGGAACATGGATACACTCCCATATATAAATGTTCACAAATTTTTATTGTAGCAGAAACTGTAGTATAGGTCTATCTGTATTCTGTTTCCCATAGTGTTTGCCAGAGTTATAGGGCTAGTTTCCCTGTGATTGAGGACTGTGACATGTCCAAATTTGTCTGTTTGTCCATCCGTCTAGCTGCGTATCAATCTAATATAAGTATGTGTTGGTTTTGCTTTGTTACTATCTGCACGAGTCTTGTTTGAAGGGTCGGTTCACCCAAATTACGATATTATTACATTAACATAAACGCGTAACATAAACCAACATTTTTGATAAAAATGTGTTAAATTTGCTGAATAATAAACCTGTCAGCCCTTCGGTGGACAAACTATGTAATGGTGACACTGTTTGTAATTCACAGCAAAATTGTCATTTTCATTTCTGTAATGCAATTTCTTGTTACCTACAGTATAGGCCGAGATATGTACCAATACCTATATATCTGCGATAAGCTAATATTGCAGAATCATAATTGGTCAGGCTTTCATTATATCTCATATATTTCTCATATACTCTATCACATCTTTCTCACTTGGCTTTAGTTAGAGGTATCTAGCCATGCAGATAGTTTGGGGTTTATTTGCTCAGGTTGTGAGATATCGGTCTGATTTCTGCTGCCATCCCAATACAATGGAGATGAATGGAATTTCACATTGTACAGCTTTCACAGGGACTATTTCTTTTGTTAAAAGTGGTGTATATACTGTAGATTGATCAGAGCAACAGGGACACTTTTTTTTCTTGAGAGACATTTTGTTTTTAGATTTTAAAATGTAATTTTTCAATGCTGTGACTAAATTCCATTCACCTCCATTGATTTGGGTGGGCAGCATGTATCTCAGAGGCAGGTATCTCCAGACCTGGGCAAATAAACCCAATCTATCTTCATTGCTGAATACCACCAGAGGTAAGTGAAGAAATGTGTTTTATTGTTAATTGGATGAACCAAACCTTTAAAGCACGTTCTTTTCTCCGTCTCTCAGAGGTGGTGATGCTTCAGGATAATTCAACTGAGGTGGAAAACCAAACAGGTAAAAGCATGTACAGCTACAGCTTAAAGCTCTGCCAATTTTTTTTTTTTAACATGCAGTTTGATTCTTACACAACAACCTGTCATGTGCCTGTCCATATGCAGACTCGTGTGAGGAGGAAGATTGCAAGAAGAACCAGAATTGTGAATACACCAGCTCGGGAATCTCCAACTGCACATGTGCTCCAGGCTTCTACGGTGACGAGTGTGAAGGTATTGTACGCTTCTGGCCTGGCCGACGCTCACTGCAGGCAGCTGGGGCAGGTAGCGAGCAGTATTTAAAGAGGAGCTGTGCTATCCCACAGGAATTTGGAGCTCTGCCCTGGAAGAGGCTGCTGTGATGATGGATTATTGTAATTATCAAAACTGACACGGCCTCGCCCAGTTTACTACGGGAACCAGTGGCTTGATGCTGTGAATAATTGTTTTATAGCACGTTTTTATTAGTTTACCAACAAGAGGAAGTGCTTTGTCTAGACTTAAAAAGGCCTCTTTATGAGTCAAAGCTGGTCTTTGGTATTCAGGTCATTTCTTCAGACAGAGCTGTTGAAATATGCATGCTTCCACACCACTACTGGCTCCTCTGGAAGTTGGCCATTGCACCACACTATAGTTTCAAGCACACAGCTGCTGCTTGCATAATCATAGGGCAATTTGAACACAAAATATGTAAAACTCTATCATCCTCAGCTTCATACCTTCCTTTCATAAATGCATATTAAGTCATTTTATATTATGTTTAAAGCTGCAGTGGGTAGAAATGGAGCAAATGTGATTGAAAAAAGCTATTTTTATAAAACGATCACTATATCCAGACAGATTGCAAGATTTCATAGACCGGAGGAAAACAACCAATCGGAGCTGATCTGGAGTCTGCTGTCCAGCTGCCGTCTATGAGAGCCGACTGTTAATCACTCGCGAACTCCGATCAAACGGTCAAACTAGGCAGCGCTGATCAAATATGAATCAATGTTCTGTTACTGTAATGCCTTTTTCTCGCCTAAATGTTTTCAGAAACATCTTGTAGTGTATTGTTTAACTGTAAAATAAGAAAGTTTGTGACCTGGCGGCCATGTTGAGATTGGTTGAGGAAATACCAAGCACCGCCCACCAGCCGGAGCACAGCCAATAGACAACGCTCTCTTTGAAACGACCTGTGATTGGCCAAAGTCTCCCGTCACGAGTTAGCTTTTTTAAAGCCTGGAAACAGAGCCATGAGGAGGTGCAGAACACTTGAATTACAATATGCTGAAAGGTTATTATGGAATTTAAATAATTCTGCCTACTGCATCTTTAATGTTTGTATCACATTTTATTTGTTTTAGGAGATAACTAGTGAGCCTTGTAAAGCTTATTCAGGCTCCCATGAGAGGTTAGTGTCACCCTCTGATAGCAAGTTTTTTTTCCCCACCAAAAGCTCTTTAATAGTATTTGAGCTATTGCAAATGCTACTTCTCACCCTTGAGCTGAAATAACTATCAGTGCTTATATAGGCTCTCTTAAATCTCCCAAATACTTTCCTGCCTGGCTCACTTGGAAGGCACAGTGGAAAAAGGAGCGCGATCCTCCGAGGAAGAGAAAGTAGTGGGACTCACAAGTGCCTAATCAGGCTCTCAGATCAAAGGGGCCCGGGCCGCACAGGTGGCCAATGAAAGTGGCTCTTGCAAAATTAACAATCCATTAATTGCCCTCGGGGCCATACGTCCCGGTCGCAAAATATGCTCCATATCATCAGAAAAATAATACCCTCCACCGAGTTCCCCAGGACTTCAAAGGGGAGCCGCTTAGCTGCGATACGGCCCCATCCTTTGATCCACTGCTGCAATTAGGAAGTAGAGGAAAATAAAAACATTCTTACAATTTGTACGGAGCGGATGTGCAGCATGCTGACTGGTAATCTTCTGATCCTGTGAACTCTGTTGGGAAAGAGGAATGACGGCGAATCAATACATAGTTTACAGTATAGCAGATGAAAGACGCTCGGCATATGGTGCACATGTTGAACTTTATACCTCCTGCCTATGTTTACACTTAGGCCAATACTGTAATATCATTTAAGCACTTGCATTCAAGTAGCTCGAGAAAAACTTTCCAGCTTTGAGCTCTCACACTCTCTCTTCCTGTGTCTGCAGAGGAATGCCTTTGCCAGAATGGGGGTGTCTGTGTGGACATCAATGGGACTTGTGAATGCCCTTCAGGCTACACAGGACTCTACTGTCAGTTTGGTGAGTATGATAATCCTATCAGGTGTCTCACAAGAGCTTTGATGAAAAAGAAAGCGGGGTCAATGTAAGATCACAAATGTCTGAAATTGTGAACCCGCCAATTCACATTGCCGTCCTCTCAGAAGTAACCCAGACGCCATGCAGTAACAGCAGGCCGTGTCCTGATGGAGGTCCTTGTTTGGAGTACGGAGGGACCTACCTGTGCACGTGTCAGACTAGCGCGTCAGAGCTAGATCACAAGGACTTCTACCCCTATGGTAAGAGCCTCAGGCACCAGCACTTTGCAGCTATGTGTCATTGCGTGAGCAGCTGGTTTCTATAGCGACAAACACATTTTTAAACACACTGGTCTTGACCAAGTGTCGCTTTCTGTTTCAAAGGGAACGGTCACATTTGTAGTTTGCATTTACGATGTGGACAGAGATTTAAAAAATGATTTGATCCTATCATAAAATGACAAATAATCTGTGTGTTTTTTCCAACCAAGCCCACGTGCTTGAATGAAATTAAAGAGGTTTCCCAGTGCAATGGAACACAGTCAAGTCTCGGTGTGTGTTTTTCAGTACAGCCCCGATCGGTCTGCGACTCCTCTCCGTGTCTGAATGGGGGCTACTGCTACGAGCGGGATGGAGGCTACACCTGCGAATGCAAATATGGATACTGGGGGAAGCACTGTGAAAAAGGTAGCATAATTGATAAGAGACACTAGAAGAATTACTTCACATGAACTTCTGAAGTGCCTGTATCAAAACATCCCTCAGACTTATTACTCAGGCTCTAACCCAACTTTTAATTCACCAGGAAACATGCCATTACTCGTAATACTGCTTGAAATATCACAATGCCAAAAGGCTTATGATAATTTGTACTTATGACTGAGTTATGAGCTACTTCCCTGAATTATGACTTCAAGTGCAACGTACTGTAACAGATTTATTTTGTGTGATTAAAGCTAGCCTCTGCTTCAAGGATTCCCTTCTCCCTGTCTCTTTCCAGTTAGACTCAATACCTGTGCTTCTGGTCCCTGCCGCAACGGAGGCTCCTGTAAGGAGGACGCAGGGAGCTACAGATGTGTGTGTCCTTACAGATTCACTGGAAAACACTGTGAAGTGGGTGAGTGCCACCCTTGAGCAATATTGAAAACATTTTGTATTCAATGCACAAACTTTATTCTTGCAAATTTGCGTGAAAACATTTAAATGCACGGTGAGCAATCTTATCGTCAGACAACCACAGCTCTTTGAATGATCCTCATTGCTGTGTCTCTGATTTCAATATTTGGAATGAGTACAATTTTTATAAAACTAAATGAGCAGAAAATATTCTACCTGAAGGATCAAAAATAGAAAGGCAGTCAAAGTTTGCAAACAGATTAAGACTCTAGTAACAGATCTGGGAGTGGTTTTAGACTTTGATCTAAATGTTATTTGCCATTTTAACAAGTCACACACTGTTCCTTTAAAGTAATTTGACTTGTTTATAAAGCCTTACATAGCGTAGCACCTTCCCCTGCCTTTCATTTTACAGTCCAACAAGAACTCTCTGATCTTCCACTGCCTTTCTTTTAGACATTCTTTTAGAGGTAGCTGTTTTTAATGTCCCTAAACGGTGGAATACCCTCCTCTTGGATCTTAGACCAGCGACCTCCCTTGATGTTTTTAAAAAGAAATTAAAGACCTTTCTCTTTAATGTGGCTTTTAATTTGTGGTAATTAGTTGAAGGTAGGGTCGGTAATCTTGAGAAACTAGCAAGAGTACACTAGATTTTAAAAACCGAAAAGCCCAGCCCAGTGTAGTTAGCAGCACTAGCTCCAAAAGGGCCTAAATTTAAAGGGAAAGTCGGTAACACTAAAAGTCCTTCCCTTCAGGCCTCCCTCCGAAGCTACTCCCCCAAAATTATCATTATGAAGGTAAACAACGAACATAGCTATTGTTAGTATTCACAGCTGTCAAGCTAGCAGCTTGTGGAAGACTCCGGTGAAGCGCAATGAGTGCACGGGAAGAGTGCACGCAGGCAGGCAGGTAGGTAGACAGGCAGGTAGCCCATCCAATCATTTCATTCAGCCCGAATGAAATGATTGGACGGGTTTATAACAGTCCTGTGACACAGATGCCACAGATACCAGATTTTTTTCTCTTTTTTTGCCATAACATTTGATTTATTGTTTGCTATCGGGATGTAATGAGAATTTCAACTAATATAACAAAAAATGTATTTGAATAACACTACCAACCCTACCTTTAGTTCTTAATATTTTGTATTTATATCATTTTTTCCTGTTGGTGTTGTTGGTATTGTTACCTCCGCCAAGGAGGTTATGTTTTTGGATCAGTTTGTTTGTTTGTCTGCAGAATTACAGAAATAACTACTGGCCTGATTTTCATGAAACTAGGTGGAAGGGTGAAGCATGGGCCAAAGAAGAACCCATTATATTTTGGAGTGGATCCGGTTCACGCGGCAGACACGCAAATTATTTTTCACTTTAGTTAACATTGCGAGATAGGGGCATTTGGCCTCTGCGGTCTGCGCTCTCCGATTGCCCTTCTAGTTTTAATGTTTTATTGTTTTGTTATGAAACGTTTCCTTTATTGTGCCTTTTCATTTTTGGTTTTGGCCTTAAATTTAATCATGTCTTGTAAAGCAGGTTGGGCTGCATCTTTGCATGAAAGGTGCTATACAAATGAAATTATTATTATCAATATTAATTCTCAATGTGTCTGTTTTCTTACAGGGAAGCCAGACCCCTGTGCCTCCAGCCCCTGTCTGAATGGGGGGACATGTTTCCACTACATAGGGAAGTACAAATGTGAATGCACAGACGACTTCAGCGGCAGGCACTGTGAAACAAGCAGGAGCTCAGTACAAACCACCGCAGGTAAGCAGACTGTGAGTCACCGCACAATAATGTTGCTCCGATGCTGAAGTTTGAATAACACTGACTTCAATAGATTGGCACAGGCAGGGGATATCCTGACTGATACAGATACTGGTTTTCCATCTGAAGATAATTTTAGCAGTGTTGCTGCACTGGAGGCCCCACATTTACAGATATAGAATGGCTACATAATCTATGTAAAGTACGACCTGATGATTCATGTCTACGCGCTCTAACAACACGCTGGAGATAATTTTAGGAGGACAAAAACAGAGAGCCTGGATGGAAAACACCTCTGTTGCTGTTAGTCTGTTCTGGGTGAGCTCCTTTAAGCCCCAGTGTTCGTGAGCTTGCGTTACAATGCAGCCACGCTGACGTTATCGACGTATTCATTTCAGAGCTCGGCTGCGGGCTGCCTCCACAAGTTAAGCACGCCGAGGTTCAGTTCTCCTCGACAACACCGGGCTCCATGGCGGTGTATATATGCCACTCAGGCTTCACGTCCGTGCCCAGAGCCACCCAGAGCATCTGTGGTATTCAGGGAGACTGGAGCCAGCCGCCCATTTGTGAGGGTCTGTAACACACACCAACACATGGACACACACAGTCTTTTAACCTTTTCCAATCCACCTCTCTTTTTCATAGACCTGTTTTTGTCTTTTTTAGGGGGGGGGGGGGGGGGGGGGCTTGGGGTCTTTAGAGGGAGATAGCAGGTCAACAGTAGATGTCACATAGAAGTGGTGTACATCATCTGAAATCTGGGAAACTGAAGATTAATTTGAGATGCAGCTAAGCACTGTGTGTCAAGTTGTTCTAGTCATAAATCAGGAATAAACATGAATTAATTAATTAATTAAAATAAATGTTGAAAGCATATAAGGCTTTAGAACATTATGATAGAAGTATATGATGCCCATTCCCATGCTCTATTATGTCTCATAAGTTGTTGCAGCAATTTTTGGGTTGATACCATTTGTTACACAGATTTGGTGCTATATTTAACCATTTTTACCACTTGAAAATTGATAAAAATGATCAATAATACCTCCAAAATAACACATTAAGACAGAAAAGCGATGCTGTGATTTGGTTTCAAAAACTTTTGACATTTGGAGATTTCTGCAAAAATTTCATTTTTCAGCAATTGGATGGGGAGCACTTGTATTGTGTAAACTGCTCAGAAACCCCCTCATTGTCAATCTTGCTAGGAAAGCCATCCATCCTCTGAACGCTCTAGGTCTGTAGTTTGTGGCTGTAAAGTTTCATGAGGCTGTGATTATCCTAGAGGTCACCACAGGTCATTTTATACAGTGAGGTCAAGTTTAAAAAAATGGTCTCACTACAATGAAAGGGCTACTATGGGGACTAACATCATCATACATGAATACAGTTGGACTCATTGGATCCACAAGAGTCTCAGCTTTACAGTCATACCCGATGTATGGAATTCAAGACTGTTTAGGGACCCAAGTATGCAGAAACCATATTTGCAAAAATAACACATTTATACTACATACAAAAAACTGCCTTTTTTTCTTATGTATCTTGAGATCATAGGTCAAGGGACGCCTTTGAAAATCGCCATGCCAGTTTTCCACCACCAAACTTTTAGCATATTTTCGGAGCATACCATTGGATTCCACGGTTCTCTAGTTTCATATGATACCAGTAACTTCACTAAAACTGAGCCTGCTACAGACTCTGAAAAACAGTCAAATTGGCCAAGGGCGCCAGCGCCCTCAAAGAGTGGAAGAGGTTAATGATCCCTGAAAAGTCCTAACAGATAAGATTCCAGTTAGGTTTAAGTTGCTATTAATTTATCCTGATTCCCCATCATTACAGAGATCAACGAGTGCCTATCACAGCCCTGTCTCAATGGCGGTACATGTCGGAACCAGGTGGGATCCTACCAGTGTGAGTGTGCTGATGGCTTCAGTGGAAACCGCTGTCAGACAGGTAAAGCCTGATCAAAGTCCTCTAATATTAAATGCAGACATTTACACACACATATGTAGTTCCTGACTGTGTATATTTCTCTTTCATCTCCCTTAAGACATAAATGAATGCCTGTCTGAACCCTGCCAGCACATGGGGACATGTGAGGACCAGCCTGGCTCCTACCTGTGTCACTGTTCTCAAGGCTTCAAAGGCCAGAACTGTGAAATAGGTACAACCTGTTACATTACTTTATACATTTTAACATACAGATTATACAGGACAGCAATCAAATTCTACTGTATCTATCTGTGTGCAGAGCAGGACGGGTGTGAGTCCAACCCCTGTCTAAACGGAGGTGTGTGTCGGGGTTACAGGCGCAATTATTTGTGCACGTGCAAAGACGGCTTCTTTGGGGACCAGTGCCAGATGTGTAAGTGGCTTTGCACTGTCTCACAAAGCCAATTCACACAACCTGCATCTCAGTTGTGTGACGTGCACCGTGTTGTACTAAACTGCTTGTCTTTGTCGCCCCCAAGTGGAGAATCCATGTGTACTGCAACCTTGTGGAAACCGTGGCCTCTGCAGGAGTGACAAGAGAGGGAACTACAACTGTGTTTGCAGAGTGGGACACACAGGCAAAGACTGTGAGAAAGGTCAGCAAAGGTCACACCAAAGTGCATCAGAGTCCAGCTAATTCAGCTTTTAGCTCATCCTTTGTATTGCAAAGACAACTCTGTAATTATTTAATGTATGAATTTGACATGTAAGGTTGCCACTGTTCCCAGACCTGTTGCCTCCCTCTGGTCTCCATGTGCTGCGTGTGGAGGAGAACGAGATGGAGCTGCGCTGGGACGAGCCGGAGCCCTCAGACAGCCTGGTCAGCGGCTTCCTCATCACCTATGGTCCCCTGGGCCGGAGCAATCCCAAGACAGACTTGCTGGAAAGGCAGCAGTCCACCCACGTCATGCGAGGCCTGGTGCCTGGCCTGCTGTACAACATCTCCACCTTCTCCATCAAACGCAACACCAACAGCAACGACTACAGCCAGCCCGCCACCGCGCTGATACGCACCAGTGAGCACACTCTTTAATGCTGTGGTAGTAAGAGAACACTCTCTGTGTATTCACATTTGATTTGCACGTACATTTTCATATGTAAGTGTGTGTGTGTTTCTGTACTAGGACCTCGGCGGGTGGAGCAGCTGCAGGTGGTCAATGTCTCCTCCTCTCAGGTGTGGCTGAGCTGGCTGGTTCAGGCGGCTCGTCACGCCGCCGTCAGCAGGGTGCACGTGTCTCTGTTGCCTTCAGATGGCAGCGAGGCTCGCACCGCCGTGCTCAACACGAGCACCACCGATCACGACTTCAGGTCAGGTTCTGCACTATGCTTCAGAAGAACACTCATAACCCAGAATTTAAATGTATTGTACAGACCTGCAGCTTCCTCTGGTGCTGCACTTTCAATGGCTTTGTTAATATACCTTTCATCCACTAGAGGGCGATATTTCATCACTGTTTTGAGGCTCTTAACAGCATTACGAGGATGATGAGGTCAGGTATCATGCTTTGTTTGCTGTAATGCAATCAGTTGTGTGCCTCTTTCTGTTTCCCAGTTCGTTACTCCCTGGTCAGATGTACACAGTGGATGTGTTGACTCAAAGCGGAATCAGACCAGATGAGTTTCCTTCCACCAGTCACTCAGCTGGACCACTGCAATTCTGGACAAGTAGGTTACATATGATCATATTAGAATGATAACATGAATGCTGGCCGCCTGATTAGATGCTAGTGGGTTAGGATAATTTCAGGTGTAAAGAATTTGTTATTGCATTTCATTCATTGTGGAAATGCTGTTAAAGCTTCAGTAGGCAGAACGTTTTTGGCATCATTGGGCAAAAATTCCATAATAACCTTTCAGCATATTGTACTTCAAGTGTTCTGAGAGAAAACTAGACTTCTGCTCCTCCTCATGGCTCTGTTTTCAGGCTTTAAATAATCTAGCCTGTGACAGGAGACTTTGGCCAATCACAGGTCATTTCAGAGAGAGCGTTTCTATTGAGCGTTCCTATTGGCTGTGCTTCGGCTGGTGGGCGGTGCTTAGTATTTCCTGAACTGTTCTCAACATGGCTGCCGGGTTACAAACTTTCTCATTTTACAGCTAAACCGTGCACTACAAGATGTTTCTGAAAACATTTGAGGAGAGAAATAGGCATTAACGTAACATTGATTCATATTTGATCAGCGCTGCCTAGTTTGACTGTTTGAGTCTGCGAGTGATTGACAGCTGCTCAGAGACGGCAAGGCTCCAGCTCGGCTCTGATTGGTTGTTTTCCTCCGGTCTGTGAAATCTTGCAGATGCCATTAGGGGCACCCGAGGACACAGAGACACATGATTTTTTTTAAATTACCTGTCTCATGTACTACTGTCAGGATATAGTGACCGTTTTATAAAAATAACTTTTTAAAATCATATTTGCTCCATTTCTACCCACTGCAGCTTTAACAGCTATCATATGGCTGTTTATTTAATTAACACAATTGTGTGAATACTAGTCAACTAAAAATTTCCCTTAAGCTTCATGTCTTTTCTTTAACCTCAGATCCTATGAAAGTACAAACATTTACAATCATCACAAACAGCCAGCAAAAGCTAAATGCTAACACACTTAAATGTATTTGTAAGCATATTTAGAGAAAGCTTGTTTTAGTCATCGATACAACTGTACAAAGCATTTATACTTAGTGTGGTGATGATGATGATGATGATGATGATATTACTTTATTGTATCTCAGCAGCTCCATTTGCAACATCAACGCAGACAAAAAAAATGAAGACAGGAAACAAGGATACATACATCTAACATACCGTTACAATCACTGCAGACAATCTATTCAAGACCCTTCAACGTACATTTGATCCACGATTAGGCACCATATTTAGCATTCCCTGGTGCACAAGAGTGCTTCAGTCTAACCTTATTAAATCGTGGAACCCTGTATCTCCGATTTGATGGCAACCATTTGTATTCACTGTTCAGGACATGGTTGGAGTCAGAGACGATGTTGTTAGCCAGCCTTAGTATATTATTATGGTAGGCTGATTCATAGAATCGCTCAAGGGGTTGACCTACAATCATCTTTGAGCAGATTTTCACTTAATGGAGCAGTTTTGGCCTTAGAGTGGTGGACAGACACTTGCACCGTGTAATATCACAATACTGTAGAGCACTCATAATCAGAGAAGTAAAGAACCAAAGAAGAATTTGTCTACTTGCCCCAAAAGATCTAAGGTGTCGGAGATAATAAATTCTTTGTTTTGTCCCAATGCGGTCTTTCTATGATAGCAGATGGTCTGTCAGTACACCCGAGTATTTATATGAAAGTGCGTACTTGTAAGGGGTTAATAAATGTTCCATAACTCGCAATAATCTATTAATAATAAGTAAAAAGCAATATTTCCTCTGTACAGTATGTAATGTAAGTATTTCAAAGGGATGGTTCTGATTTTTAGCTGCTAGGTATGCATATAGCTCAAGCATCTAGTGAATTAGCAGCTTGACAGACAAAAGCTAGCAGCAGCTTACAAGTCCAGCTAAAAAATAATTTAAAGCACGGCAAGAGAATCAATGCAAATCAAATTAAAGAATATTTACTTTAGTCCACAACTAAACAAATCAATAAGAATACTTTCCATGCTACCCATGAAATAGTATGTGACCATCTATATGTGTTTTCCCCTCAGGGCCTCTCCCCCCACAGAACCTCTCCCTGTCGCATGTGACCACTAACTCAGCATCTATCACCTGGAGCCGCCACCCGAGGAGCGTCCCAGATGGCTTTGTGGTCAACGTGACCCGAGGGTTGAACACCAGGAGTCGCTTCCTGCCCAACGGGAAATTAGGATCATATACCCTGCGTGAACTGACGCCAGGACAGCACTACTATGTGGCTCTGACATCAGTGAAAAGCACAGGGCAGGAACAGGTCCACAGCATACCTCAACACTTAGCCTTCACTACCTGTGAGTGTCATAACCCTTTCATTTGCATGAACGCATGCCATTACAGTAGGTGGCCAGGTTTCCAAAGAACCTTTCAGTATTACGGTTGTACTGCGTGTTACCATGGAAGGTTGCTGTAGAAACTGTGACTCTTGTGTTGATGTCATGCCCAGTTATTTAGGTAAAGTCATGGGACACAACATAAACTATTTGCTCAAATTTACGATTTGGCCTCACTGAATCTCTCAAATGTCATATGAGTACAAATACGTTCTTTTTTTTTTTTTACTGTTTTGTTTATTGAAATTTTCAGGGCATACACGGATCAGCAGTTCAGATTTTAAGTTTCAATGCCCATTTCTGTACAGGTAAATATACATAGGTAAATACCTATATACATGGAGAGATTGAGATGGTAATAGTGATGATAAATATGAAGAAAAAAAGACTTAGTTAAAAATAAACAATAATAGTAATAAATATAAATAATATAAAGATAAAAAGATGAAAAAATATAAATACAAATATATAAATAAATACAAATTAAATAAAATAAAAACGAGATAGCAATAGCAATATTAAATATCTAGTTAAAAATGAATTAATCCAAAAAAAAGTAAAACATAAATGAATAAGTAAAAAAAGAAAAATACAATTTACAGTGAAAAACAAACAGTAAATGACAAATAGAAGAATGACAATACCATACTTTTTGTAAAAACACAACAGAAGAAAGTCAGAAAAACAGACAATGTAGAGAACAAGATAAACAATATAATAGACATATCAAACAGGCCCAACACATTTCAGAGCACCATAGCATGGTTGAAGTCCTAGAAGTCACTATTCTGGAATATAGTGGAACTATAATTTATCTGCTACCATGAAGAAAGACCCCCATGTTCTTTTAAATCTGGCTGATGAACCTGTCATTATCAAATAAGTGAATTTTAAAACAAATTGTGTATACATTTATTTCCTTTGACGCAGTGCCAATGGGGCCAAGAGCAGGGAGAAGAGAGAGGCCAACCGGGACCGGACAGGGACAGG
Organism: Sebastes fasciatus; assembly: GCF_043250625.1. Taxonomy (NCBI): domain Eukaryota; kingdom Metazoa; phylum Chordata; class Actinopteri; order Perciformes; family Sebastidae; genus Sebastes; species Sebastes fasciatus. The sequence goes on from NC_133799.1 coordinate 32,826,296, forward strand.
GAACTCAGGTCGGACGCACACTTCCCCCGTCTCAGCCTCAGGACCTGGGAGGCTCAACAGAAACACAGAACTCAGAGGAGTTGCCCAGGTACACGCAGAGTGTTGATGATTATAAAAGATATACAATGGTAAGAATTTGTTTTCATCTGCTAATTCAACTGTCTTAACAACCAGCATTGTTTCCTATGTTGCAGATACACAGAGCTCATTGACAGAAGGGGAAAGATAACAGCCAAGTTCACTCACTTGCCTCGAAAAGCCGTTCGACATCGTACTAGTAAGTATGAGTAGGAACAACCACGTACTGTAATGATATACATTTAGTGGAGGAGAGTCACTACTATAACACTGTTTGGCATTTTTTTCCAAAAACAGTTAATGTGTTATATACAGTATTTCCCACAAAAGGTAATTCTGTCATGTTGACATAACCTCCCAATAAAGTATTTCACTCGGCTTCTAAAGCCGGCTCAATTCAACAGGACATTATTACATTCTCTGACATCTATTAAACTAATATGCTACACCATAGACTGTAAATAAAGATGGACGACATGACAGCTCCCCAAAAGTGAAGCCAAAACATCTGGATCGCCCCCTGGTAGCTGGCTGCAGTATAGGTCATAAATCCCGCCTCCTCCATGTTAGCGGAAGGGACATGGGCCATATAAAAATATGAAGTACACTTCAAATACTATTTTCTGTCATTTTAAGGTAGTTCTTATCTTCACGTGTTCATTTTTCCGATAAGTTTGTTTGTAATTAATTTTATTTTAGTTATTTGATGCTATAAAGAGGGGTTGAGACGTCATGATTGACAGCTGTGAGTCTCTCTAGCTGACAAGCTACGGCCATGCTCGGCTCGCAATTGGTTTGGGCGGGTGACGGCCAGATCACTACTGCACAGAATCTGGCTCCAAATGACGTCAAAATCTCAAGATCGCAGCTCCCGTATCCGGGATATTTTGGGGTAGTGGCTAGAACGGAGCCTGCAAACTGGGGAAACTCTCACGAGATTGTTAAGGTTAGACATTGACCTTGAATAGTTAAGGTTAGGATTGTCGTCGGGTAGCGAGTCTCGCAAGAGTTTTTGCAATTTTTTGCAGGTCTCAGATCAGATTTCGCAGTTGGAGGGCCTCCCTTCTAGACACAACCATATGTTGGCTTCACTTTTTCTACACTGGGAGGAAGTGGAGACGTGTCGTCCATCTATGTGCTACACCAACATATTGAAACAGTTCTGGTTTGCTCAGGATGTCCAAACAATGAAAGACTATTATATTTGCTTATCTTGATGCAGATGGAATAACTTAGGTGGTGGTCCTATAACCATATGGTCCTGACCATGGCCTGTCTGGATGAAATATAGGTGGTCCTCAAATGTAAACTGGACTCTCTGCTATCACACAAACAGACCCACACTATCTGACACATGTTGTCTGCTTTATCTAGCGGCTTTAGAGAAAGCCAGACAAGTCAGAAAGCAATCAACTTTCTTTTTAATTTTCATATGATCATTTTTTGTAGTGTATTTTCACTTTTTTTCCACTTAATGCATCCCAGTGCAGAGGTTTATAGCCTATAGCTAAACAGAAAAACTGTTTTACAGATGTTATCTTGTGCTCTAGAGAATAAGCTTCCCTTCTAGGATTGTTCTGCCCTCTTTAATGATGCTATGCCCATGATGTCATCATATGATTTTGACCGATTTTGGCAAATCAGTAATGCAATGTTTCATTGTTCCAGGCTGAGGAATGTATACAAAACCTTTAGTTAACCTTAAGTGTCTCATTTAGTGCGACATCTACATTTCTTTTCTTCTTTTTAAGCTGATTCATGACAGGAAATGTTTTGCCTTGCAGAACCCGACCCCCCAATTAGATTAGAGAAGATGGAGGAAACAACAAACAAAATCAGCCTCGCGCTAGAGATTCAAGAGGAAGGTTTAAGAGCAAAGCCTGGTAGGTGTTGTGGTGGCACATCTGCCCTTGTAATTGATCCCAGATGATGTGGTGCGTATACATGAGATTAATGTCATGCTGGAAAAAAGACTACTTATTAGTCTTTAGACGTGTAATTAAGCATTTGGTGTTATGTGTGTTTGCCAAGCGCTGTGATTGAAATATCAATGTGGACGTTAACCTTGAAAGACAGGATGTTACATTCAGGAAAGCAGATTGGGAAAAAAAGAGGGGAAGTGGTGTAACAGCTGTAGATAATGTGGAGTAGTGGGCCTGAAACTTGAGCCCCATACTCGTTCTGTACTGTGGATGTTGATGGCAGCTGTTGTCTTTTAGAGTTGCCACAGGACTGCCGCAGTCTGCCCTGCCAGAACGGGGGTACGTGTGTGAACGAGACCGACTCCTTCGTCTGCGACTGCGCAGCCGAGTTCAAGGGCAGACAGTGTGAACTGTGTAAGTTTACGTGCTTCCTCTCCACACATACACATGGGGCGGGTCCAGTGAAAGTAAGCCGCTTTTTGGCAAATGGGCAGGATAGTCACTCATTGTGTTGATGTTTTAGGACATCGAACAAAGATTTAAAGCACGTGGTTTCTGTAGGGAAACTGATTATATTCTTAAACATCTGATATACAAGTTGATCAGTAAGTCAGTAACATCCATCCATTATCTGTATCTGCTTATCCTTGCTTATACACGCATGATGTGGAACATTTGTACTTAAGGTGAATAAAATAATAATAATACGAATAATTCTAGATGAATAAAAGAATAACTCGATGAGCCCCAGTTGTTCATACTTGAAAATATAAGTTTATTACGACTCAAATATGGCCAAGATAAAGATCTTGGTACAGCATGCATAGACACAGTCATACCAAACACTACAGTGTGTAGGATTTGGCGGTGTCTAGTGGTGTGGTTGCAGATTGCAACCAACTGAGTACCCCTCCACTCACTCCTCCCTTTCCATGACTGCGGTAATGTGAGCCGCCGAGTGCAAAACCATTGCAACACCGTTGGCGTAATAACGCTACTTTAGCATCGTAAGTCAAACGGCGGCTGGCGGTATCACAGTTTTGCACTCTCCTGGCTCACGTTACTGCAGTTTCACAAGCGTGTCAGACACACTGGCTCTGCTATTCTACTAATGACCTACACTACCCTTAGATAGGGCCATTTGCGTTTTGTCGGCCATCATAGTTCTCCGACACGCTTTGCACACGGGAAAAGTTTTAGTTGATTGCAATCTGCAACCTCACCGCTAGATACCATTAAACACTGCACCTTTAACAAGCTTAAGAGTCTACAGCTATGCTAGCAGTTTTGTCAGGCTATAATGCATATAGCAAATAGTATGCTAACATGCTCACAATGGCAATGCTAACATGCTGATGTATGCAAGTATAACGTTTACCATGTTCACATCATAGGTTAGCATGTTAGCATGTGTGGTGTTGTTATGTTCTCCCTGTGTTTGTGAGGCTTTTTCCTCAGACAGTCCCAAAAGTGGTGGAAGATGTCCGCTCACCAGCTGTCTATATGTCACGAGTGCAGGATTTACAGTCGTTCCCCAGGGTTCTGTTTTCTCTCAATGTAACTGTAGCATCTCAAGGTGTGAACTCACAGTATAATCTGGGTTAGATTTGCAAGTCATCACGTAAACTGACATAGAGCTCAGAGCTATGTATAGATAGACCTCTGGTTTCTTAAATGCAGGAAACACGCTCCGCTGACAGTCGACCCCTCTGACATTTATAAATGGCTTGGTTAACTTTGAGGCCGAGGGGCATGGATGTCCAACATGAATACAGTGTTATGGAAGGCACAAAGCACCAGATTATCTGCACCACTTTCCTTTCTTTTTTTTCAGGGAGACAGTGTTGCATTTATAACTTATTCAGATGTTCTACGAGGCAGCAGTATATTATCTGTGAACAATCTCCTTCTTTGTTCTGATTTTACTGTTTCTGTGTTCTGTACTCTGTCTTTACTGTGTCTCATAAATTAATCTCCTAAGGGCTCATTTCATTTAGGCTCAAAGAACATAAAATGAGTCAGCGCCTGTGACAGCTTTCTTCCGATTAACAACCAAAATTAATAACGCACAATATTCAGGCTTCTTCATACGAGAAGCCTGATTCCTCTAAAATAAATCAAATCCACAAATCTTTAGATGTCTGGAATCTCCCCATGTAAACCCTCATTAATTTTTAAGATATACTGTCCAGTTATGACTGAAGCTGTCAGCTTGTATTAGATGTATCTGTGACAGACTGTAAAGCTGCCAGCTGCCTGGAGGAAAAGTCTTTTGAACACTCTGCTACTACAGTACTACTTTATATGGATGACAGCCAGTAGGAATGCATTAGCTACACTGTCCAATGCCTTACTGAAGTTAATGATCATGGAAACATATTTACATTCATCAAAGTAGTTGATCATGTGCTACCATTACAAATTCATAGATACAGTTCTAACTTAGGAGCATGGATAAAATGGAATTTTTTGCTCAACGGGAATGTCTTTATAGAGATAACTATTCAGGTCATTGGTGTCTCTTCCTTTATGAAAAGCAATAAGATGCTTGAATCATGTTTTCCTCTATTCAAAAGCCAACAGGACGGTCACAACCTCCTGTATAAACAACCTCACCAGGAGGGTTTTTATAGACATCACAGTGTTTGTGAAAAAAAAAATGTTATGAGTATCAGAAGAAAATGTGTGTGATTGCCAGAGTGGACTCGAGTCACATGACTTGGACTTGAGTGTGACTGGAGTCACAAATTTGATGACTTTAGACTCGACTTGACAAAATCAAAAAAAGACTTGCAACTCAACTTGGACTTCAACACCATTGACATGTGACTTAACTTGGACTTGCACCTTTTGACTGGAAAATACTTGCGTATAATTAAAAAAGTGTGTCACGAATCAATTAATTTCCCTTCATTTCCTGAATCAAGTCAAGTCAAACTTTATTTATATATCATTTTTAAAAACAACCGCAGTTGACCAAAGTGCTGAACATGTACGAAATGAAAATGAATACAAAGCAAACAACAATAAGAACAGAGTAAAAACAATAACCATAATGTGCACATAATAGCAGTAAAAGAGTTGCAGCACAACAGAAGATACACTTAATCAAACGCCAGTGAGAAGAGGTGAGTCTTCAGCAGCGACTTAAATGATTCTATGGCGTGAGCAGTTTTTATATGAAAAGGTAAACTTGTTCAGGACTCAAAACTCAAAGTTTAGGACTTGGGACTTGATTGCAAAAACTTGAGACTTACTTGTGACTTTCAAAACAATGACTCGGGCCCATCATATTGCCCTTAATGCCATTCTAATAAGCTTACATGTATATACAGTTGATCAGTCTGTAATGATGAGCATTTTGAAATATCAGTGGACTTTGGCTGAGATATAAATGGATGTGTATAGGATTGTTTTTAAAGAGGACCTATTATGCTTTTGTGCTTTCCTTTAGTGCGTTATATAGTTTTTTGTGCATGTAAAAGATCTGCAAAGTTACAAAGCCCAAAATCTACGCCAAAGGGAATTACTCTTCCTCACAGAAACACTGCTCCTGAAACGCCTCGTTTGAAGTCCCGCCTTTTCTTCCGTAACGTGGTGATATCACCAAGTAATACACTTTGCCTAGCAGCTACTTTTGCACGCCTTCAAGAAAAGATAGTTCAAGTGGAGCTGGAGTGGAGTCCGAAGAGTTTGGTTCGGTTGACCAATCATAACAGTGGGCCAGCTGACCAATCAGAGCAGACTGGGCTTTTCAGGAGAGCGGGGCAGGAGCTCAAACAGAGCTTTTCAAACAGAGGGAGAAAAGAGGTGCTGCAGCACAGCCGATGTGAGAAAAATAAAGTTTTTTTTTAACATTAAAGTATGTAAACATGTTTAAGTAGAAACCTCAAATAAAAGTATGCACCTGAAAATAAGCATAATACGTCCCCTTTAAAACTTAATAAGTCAAAAAGTGTAACTGCGATGAATAAAGTCATAGCAGACAAAGGATTATGGACAATTGGACATACAATCGCTTAAAGTGTCTTTAAAAAATCAGGTTTTCCACACTAACTAGGGCATACATGCATATAGCATCCAACCCTAATCCCCCCTCTCAAACAAAGCGGAAAAACACAGTAAAACAATATCAGTTTGATTTCAGTAATAATTCAGTGTTGATGAAGCTGTGTATGAGGAGACACTGGACATACCCCTCACCCCTCTTGAGTCCCTTTCTTCACCTAAACATCCAGCGTCAGATTGTTTAAACATTCCTTTCCTAAAACCATCCATCAGCCCGAGAGAAGGGCCCGGCTCCATCCCACATGACTCCTAAACCATCCAGCAGACTTTTCCATGCTGACGATACGTTCAAACATTCATCCCTCATGCTGTGTGTCCTGTTGTTCGCAGTGTGCCAGCGAGTGCCGCACCCCTGTACCCGCCTCTACTCTGAAACCAAGAGTGTGCCCGTCTGGGAGGATGGAGTGTGCCACTACCTGTAAGTCATTATCAGGCACGGATCTCCTGTTCTGGCTTGCATGCTTACACCCATCATGACGTACCGTAGGTGATGTTTAAACGCTGAAGAAAAGCAGAGATTATTTGTAACTAATGGATGCATGTTTTATATCTGCAGGTACAAAAGGACGTATAAAGTACAGCAGGATGTTTGCTATCGAGAGGTTTGTGAGCCGGCGCCTCCAAAGAAAAGTCAGAGTGAGTTCAAAAAGCTGTCTGAACAGTGTTGAAGTTGTTTATAGCAAATAAATCAATGCAATTCTTTTCACACACTGATATTAACTTTCTTAACAGGCAGAAGAACAAACAGACAACAATAAAGGTGTGTTTTCTTTAACACAATCAACATCATTATATTTGGCAGCCCAGTCGCACAACAGTTCCTGAAATAGTCACGAAATTGAATGCATTGATTTGTGGTTCATAGACATGAATTTCACATTTTTTTCATGATGGTCAGCACGAAATCAGTTCATATGTAATCCACGTAATTATGAACCGGAAAGTATAGTGAACACCAAACGCCGCGTAGGGAGGAAGTCGGGGTGGATGGGTGGGTCAAAAAATACAGGACTTTCACCCAGGAGACCCGGTGTTTGTGTCCCGTGTGAAACCGCAAGTCAAAGTTGATTTATTTGTCACGTAACTTCTGTACTTAAGTTACAGCACTTCTGGAGTTATTTTAACCTAAACCATGATTTTTTCCTTAAGCTAACTAAGTAGTTTTTTTCACGTAACTTCTGTAATTAAGATACTGCACTTCCAGAGTTACTTTAACCCAAACCGCAATCTTTTCCTAAAGCTAACTAAATAGTTTTGTTGCCTAAGCCTAACCAAGTCAATCTTTTCCTAAACCTAACTAAGTAGTTTTGTTGCCTAAGCCTAACCAAGTCGATCTTTTCCTAAACCTAACTAAGTAGTTTTGTTGCCTAAGCCTAACCAAGTCGATCTTTTCCTAAACCTAAGTAGTTTTTGTTGCCTAAGCCTAACCAAGTCGATCTTTTCCTAAACCTAACTAAGTAGTTTTATTTTTAAAAGACTGGAGCGTAAATTGTCACATGTTGCTGGGCATTCGTAGGAAAACGCAAAAAAAATACATTGTTGGAAGTCGTTCTGAGCATCACGAGAAAAAAAAAGGGTAATTTGTGTCTATGTACATGTTTCAAATAGATTCAATTTCGTGACTATTTCATGAACTGCCGTGAGACTGTGTTTTGTATTTTTCGTGGTGAAATGTTTCCTCCGGTTACATATACGCATTGCTACTGTAGGAGATTTTCAACAATTATCCTAAAAGTGATTATTTTCTTCTATTTCCAGAGCACTTGGATACTGATGAAAGGACTGTCATCACTGTCATGTGAAAAACCTTACTTCAATTTTGGTGTTTATAATCTACTTGAAGTAACTGATTATGGTCTTTTTTTTTTTGTGCCGAGAAACCCCGTCAGAACCCACTGTAACGTTTTTAGAAACAGATCATCATTCATCTGAAAATGAGGTTGTGTTTGTTCATTCCTGAGAGCTGTTTGTAGCTCTTATGCTTCGTAAGAGGACTTCTAATGAAAAATGGCCCAAATCATTTATCATTTGTGATGTTTGATGAGTGATTTTTCGTACAAACACATACATACGTATGCAAATATCGATGGTAAGCAGTCCGCTGTACTGCACCGGAGACCTTATATACCTCATTTCCATGTCCATGCTGACACATTAGGGGAGGTTTTTATTATTTGTGATTCAGCTGCAGGTTTTGTCCCTCAGGGAAATAACTGTAGAGTGTTCCGAGTCCCAATCTTTCCCTGACGACACCCGCCCACCCGATCTCCTTATAAAGACGATGGGAAATGTATGTTTTCTCCACACTCCATAAAGTCATCTCTTCCTCTGACAATGATGCACAGTATTCTCTGTGTATAATTATTTTTCTCTGTGTCTTAGCGGGCATCACTGCTCGCTATTCTGTAAATAGTGTTTATAGGCCATTTTGTAGGTGAATATTTTAATAATAAAAATGTTAAAATATGATGTGCTTCTGGTGTCTTTTTGGGGGTTAATATTTGTGTCATGAAAGTAGACATGGTCTTACTGTATTCTTTTTTCATTTTATTTTTCGCTTTTTGATATAACAACAAGTAGACATGACAATCACAAATATGACACACAAATAATACAGCAAAACAAACAGTATCATCTCTGGCAGTTCAAAAAATTGTTAGTTGGAGTAATTAATTAAAACAATAATACTGATATGGAAATAGTGTAGCAGGGGAAACTAATAATAGCAATAATAATGCAAGTAATTAAAAACAACACTTAAAAGAGGGAGAAATTAAATTAATTAAACGAGAAAAATTTATATAAATAATTAATAAATAAAATACAATAAATTAAAAATTTAAAATTCTAAAATAATAAAAATAAAAATATAATGTTGATTATCGGGTTTAAAAATTAAGAGGTCAATGGCACAATGGGAGTGATCCCAGCAGCACTGAGAGAAGTGGGAAATAAATGGTTTCCAGACCAGCAAAATTGTATCTTGCTTGGCATCCCTCAAATACTCTATCTTTTCAAGATGAATGCAGCTCATTAAATCACGTACCCAGTTAATATGAGTAGGTGGATGATTGGATTTCCAATTGAAGAGAATCAGCCATCTAGCCATTGAAGCAGAGAAGACAAGGGCCCTCGTATGAGGACTTGAGAGTTTTGTGTTTTGTGAGGAAAGACCAAAAAGTGCAACGAGTGGGCACAGGTTGATTACTGAGCCCAACGCTATTAACGGAGAGATAAAGATAGATTTACAGAAATCAAGCAGTCCCGGACAAAGCCAGAACATGTGTAGCAGTGAGGCTGGTGCCTGCCTACATCTATCTCTAGGGTTCACACCTGGCTTAAACTTTGCTTGTCTGACTTTTGTCCAATATATGATACAGTATCCTTTTTTGCTGAGTTTGTCATTTTACATATATGCACAGGAACCTGCTAAATATTACCTTTCAAGCTAATAATCTCTTTAGGATAGCCGACAGTATTACCACCACACAGACACGGTCAACAATTTCATCTCAATAGCCCTGGGTCATTGGTATGGATGATGTAATAATATTATAAAGAGTATGGTCTACACCCTGCTCTATATAAAAAGTGCCCTGAGATAACTTGTGTTATGATTTGGCGCTAGCCCATATAGATAACATTTTAATTGATATATTACCGGTATATTTGATCAAAGTCCAAAGGAACACTGTCTGTCATACTTCAAATTTAAACTACTTAAAGATTGATAAAAATGTGTGTCGAGATGTTTAAATAACGGAAAGGAAAGGAAATGTATTAACAATATGTATTGACAAAAAGTATATAAAAAATCAAATTTAAACTACTAGTTGTCTGTGCCTACTGTTATGTCATATTGTTGGGTAACTGTGGTATTCAGTGGTAAACACAGACTGGCAGAAAATGAACCCTATCTCTAACCTTATCCAAATGAGGCAGATAACTTGAGGCATGGCTAATGGAACAAAAACACAGTTGACAGGTCTTCATCTTCTTTACCACTACAATCTCTGCTGAACAACTCACCCAAGTAACAGTGACAAATCCTCATAGGCATCACCAGACTCTCTGAAATTACACTTCTGCTTCCCATCAGGACTCTACATACAGACAGGTTGTAAGTTAATAAAGGGAAAACCTACATCAGAAACAACAAATGCAGATGCTGCTATACAAAGCAGGACGGGGTCACTGAATGGTTTGATGAGTAAAATGATATGCTATGGTCTTCACATTCACCAGATCTCCACCCAGTTAAACATCGGGTGGCTGTAGCTCAGTGGGTTTGAGAAGGTTGTCCCACTGAACCCCAAGTTGCTCCCCGGGGCACTTTACAGCAGCCCACTGCTGAGATTTTGGAGCACGCCCCACAAACATCATCAAAAGACAAAACTAGGGAAAATCTTTTGGAAGAATGTTGTTTATCCCTCCAGTAGAGTTCCAGGGAGCACTAATGCTGTTTTGGAGTCGTGGTCACTTTAAACCTTACTGACACTTGTGTATTCTATATAATGTGTTTATTGTGCCAAAGCTTATAGTTCCTACAATAGGCCTGTATCTATTTATTCATATTAAAGGATCCCAATTAACTGATGCAAATGGCACCAGCTAGTCTTCCTGGGGTCCGCAATCCAGTACATCATATTTATCATATACATACTTTATACAACATCACATTTGTATTTTACGCTATGTTCAACTCATATTCACCTCTAACTGCGTTATATTAAGAAAGCGGTCATTCAAATTTCCCCAACATTCATTAATTTACATCATCTATGATTAAGTAGCCTTTGAGGTATGTCTTTTTTAAGGCATTAGATTTTGGGCGAGGTAACATGATTTGGCCATCACCTGCTGTTCTAGTGAAATGGCTGTGAAAGTAACCATATTTGGTAATTTGACTATATAAAACGTGGGTTTAGTGGAATAAATGCTATTGCTAAAGAATGTGACTGTGCTTAAGGCGAGCCTTTTCTCTGCTGGTAACCATTAGAGTTTACGCTGCATGCTGTCTGTCTTCGTTCTTATATGGTGCACGGTGCAGCCGTAACTACTGAAAGAGCCAATATTTTGGTGTGGTTTACTTTACAATTTAATGTTGTGTAGTGTAGTGTGGTGTATTCTATAGGCTTTAATAAAATAAAAAATAATGCTTTTCAACAGTCTTATTTTATTTTCATTCTTTCTCTGGCTATAGATGGAACAGCAACATGTGGGTGAAAGAAAAGTTTTGATTTGTGAAAAAGACGCTTTTACACCCAAGATAAAAAGTGCAGGGCAGTTGTCCAGTACCTCCCATTGTTCACATCCTTGAGGGCTCCTGATTGAAGACCTCTGACCTGACCCCAGAAACCAACACAAACTAAAAGCATACAGAATGCACTTCATTTAATTGTATTTTATTAATTTAAAAGCTGTTGTCTCACTACTAGTTTTGGTGGCCTCAGTGAAAATATGCCCCTCTACCTCTAAAAAGCATGCTTCTCATTATATAGCAGTATTTGCATGTTGGCATGTTTAGTTATAGATAATCATCCCACTTGTTCTCCAGACCTGCGGTTGTTGTGCTGCCTTCAGTGAACCTCGGAAGTTGTATGTGCCTTTCCGACCCAGCCTTCCCTATTGGAGTGATATTAAATGACAACAAGTGTATTGGAAATATTTCACAGCTCATTAGAACTGGCCCATATGAAATCATATTTAATGTATTAATTACACAGACTTTTTAAAGATTGAATAGGCACTATTGCTGATGTATATTCATGACAACTAAGTTAAAGGTAACAATAAATGTAATATAATTACACAATGACAACAATTATAGATAAAGAATTCCCAGTCTGTTTGGCTTCAGTGCTTCTTAAAGGTCCCATATTATAAAAAAAGTGAGATTTTCATGTTTTTTAATTGAAAAGCAGGCTTAAGTCCTATATAAATACTATGAAAGTATCGAAACACTCAATCCACAGGGAAATACACACAGCCCGTATTCAGACACCCTGCATTTGAAAGAAGCTGTCAGGATTTCTGCCCATTTGTGATGTCACAAATATACAATATTTAGACCCTTGACACAATTTTAAACGTAAACAATCTAAATGTGTCCCAGTTTAGTTCCTGTTGCAGTGTATGTGAATGTCATCAGCTGACAGGAAGTACACATGGACCCAAGCTGTTGCCTAACAACGCAATTCTGTTGCAATTCCGTTGAAATGCGCTAAAACGGAGCGTTTCAGACAGAGCATGAATACAGGTATATTAAAGGTTGACAGTATTAGGAAAATAACAGTTTTTTTTAACATTAAAGCACGTAAACATGTTCTAGTAGAAACACAAAATACAAGTATGAACCTGAAAATGAGCACGATATGGGACCTTTAATGTGATATAATTGAACTCCTTTTTTGGTTCTCTCTTTACTGTGAGTTTGTGGACATATGTCGGACAGCCCGTGAAGGCATCACTCCCGTCCTGTAGTGGTTGCCCCGCTGCCCCCCCTCCTCCCTGCTGCTCCGGGTGAAAGCTGAGATAGTGAGGGGGAGAAAGACACGGAGGAGAACCATGGAGGGAGCGCGCTGGATGTAGGAGCTAGTCGGCTACTTTAGGGCACCTTTTTCCTTCTTTAGTTTCAGCCCGGGCAAATCAGAGCGCGTCAATGCGGCGGTGTCCGGTGAGTGTTTGATGTGCTGGTCGTAAACCGTCAACAGTCAAACATTAACCGTCGGACGGTGAGTTAGTTAGCCCGCTCCGGCTAACTTAGCCCGGCTCAGCTAGCAGGAGAGGACAAACAACGGGCTGGTGGAGCAGAGGAGTTAAAGCTACAAGTGGAGTAAAGTAACTAGTAATGTTGCCTCCCGGGATTAACTTCAGATACGGATGAGAAACAAGAAGTTGTCGACTGTGGAACACGACGGACTACCGCGGCTATGTGGGGCTTGATTCCCGGCTTGGTTCCCGGGTTGGTTCGGGGCTCTGGCAGCCCGCCTGAGTCCCGAGGTTGGCCACACTCGGTGCTGTGGAGGTGGAGGCTCGGGGGCTTCTTCTTCCTCCTGCTGCTGCTGGAGGGGGCCTCCTGCCTGGCCAACCCGAGCAGCACATCTAGCGTCAACAACAACTACAACAACAACAACTACATCCACCCGAGTGTCAACATATACATGAGTGTTGAGGAGGTGAAGAAGCTTCTGGGTAAGAAAAGAAACAAGGCCTTCATGTAAAGACAGCTGTCTGCAAACTTTTATCAGTGTTTCATCTGTGAGTGTGTGTTGTGATGAGGTAGTGCCAGTGTGACTCACATTTTGCATTTTTCCTTCTAAAACACTACTGAACTGTAGTGAAACTTTACAATTTGCTTTTATTGTGTTTAAATAGCAGCAAAGTGTTATATACAACATGAGTCAATTGTAATTTTGGGTGTAAATGCCCAATATAATATATTTTCCATTTAATGGATTATATATATATATATATATATATATATATATATATATATATATATGTGTATGTGTATTTATATATATATATATATGTATTTATATATATATATATATATATATATATATATATATATATATATATATATGTATGTGTATATATATATATATATATATATATATATATATGTATATATGTATGTGTATATATATATATATATATATACGTATATTTATGTGTGTATTTATTTATATATATATATATATGGGTATGGGTGACTTTTCCATTTTATATATATAAAATGGAAAAGTCACCCATACTGTTGTAGATTGCAGATTATCTTGGACACTCTAAATATCATAGAATAATAATAATGATAAAACAGAATAAAATAACATTACTTCTTATTTAAATGCCTCATGCTGTGGGTACTGTATATTAACATGTGCCATGAAATGTACAAATTATGCCATCACAACAATAGTAGACAGCTGGGCGGTAATTGCTTTTTATGAGCTGTGCTGTAGATTTTAGCATTACTATAAAGATCAACTTGTAATACTTGATATAAAAACTGTACATATCATTATGTGTGGATCTTAAATCAGTGCAACTGTTAAGCACAATGTTGGCTCAGTCAACAGTAGATATCATTTATTTTTTACCTCACACAAGAAAGCCAAAAGTTCCATCATTAAGAAAACAGACTTGAAGCTTGAAGCAGCTTCACAGCTGTTGTGTGTTTCAACGCTGGACTGCATCAGCAAAGGTATGCTGATGTGTCACCAACAGGAATTGTGGAAAGGAGGAAGTGACTAGACCATACATTTAAAACCACAACCAGAATGGGATATTTGTGGTTTAGTGTGTCAGTATTAGGTTGTATGAAGTGAGCTGCAGGGAGGTAAGTTTGGTCCAGTGTGTTGATAGTACCTTTGGAGTCCATTACGCAGCTACTGAAGATGCACAAAGTTGTGTTTTATGTATGATATGGGCCAGGGGCACTGTGCTATATGGAACTGCCTTGTCCATTTTGAGGCATTAGTATTTGAGCTATACTCAGTGCTTGAAGTGGAAAAAATAACTGCCAGTACTCTTATTCACTTGTTGGCGTGTGTATTATACTTTGGTTATGCATCTCCTATAGTAGGCCTATAATACTCCAATAATATTCCAACTGGAACATTATAGGGTTAAAGTGGTGTGTTTGTATACATTGTTAATACCTAAATTGCTTTCCTTTGTTATTTATAGTGTCGCTATATAATATAGACCTATTGTAGGATGTCTATAGGCTGGAATCAACAGCAGCCAGCCAGACAGGCAGGTACAGGTATGAATGCAGAGCTGAGGTGTGTGAGCTATTCATTCAGGTTTTAGGAGCAGCGTCCCAGTCAGGATGCTCCTACATATTATACAGACACACATTCGGAATTTCTACAGTGAATAAAAGATACTAGAAGATATTGGGTTTGGGGGTCCTACATCAAGAAAATTAGGTTTTTGACTAAAAACTATGCAATTTATCATCATTTTGGACCATTATTATTAATTTAATTTTTATTATTATTATTTATCACAGCCTGTCTGAACACTCAATTCTTCTTGAAATGTTTGCCCTGTAAAATCATATTCTATAAATTTAAAAGAGCAGATTCAGAAAACTTTAAGATAATGTTTCATTAATTATATATGTTCAGAAATAAAAACATTATGATGAACAGTTCACTAATTATTTTACAAAAAGGACGTGAACATTGTTTTGATAAATTATAGCACCTCGTTCTCACCCTCCCTCCCCTCATGCCGTGCGTCCAGATTCTCCCCACATAGTTTTTATGTTCATACGGCTTATGAGGCACGGCGCAAATACGCTGGTGCTGCGCCGTTATGAATCTCTCAGAGAACCTGATGGAGGGCAGAAAAGAGTACCGGCAGCTTGTGAAAAGCACCGGTACTCAAGAAAAAGTCAAGGCACGCTAAGTAGTAAAGTGTAGAAGTTTCAATACTGCGTACCAGTGAGTACCTGCCCACTTTGAGCACTGGCTATACTGTATACGAAGAAAAAAACTTGCTATACTTGCAAAATAAACAGAAATGCGCTGTCTTTACTTCACAATTTGGCTGTTGAAGCCTAAATGTAGGTGTCCTTGTTATGTTGGCTATAATGGTGTCTGTGAATGTTAAAAATGGGCTGATATCCTTTATCCTGGTTCCCATGGTGGAGCCAGTTTTATGGATTGGTCCTAAATTGTTAATTTAGGGTTTACCGAAGATGTGTCGAGGGTGCTGTTTGGAACTAGTCATTTACCATGCAAGTGCCACTTTAAAGTCCAATGAACGGCTATAGAAGTGCTAGTGCGTAATGTCTGTGTGGGGGGAGGAAGCTGATGCTGCAGCTCCTCAAACTGAGTAATGTGCTGTGGTAGATAACTGTATCATCATCTTGTTATGGTATCAGCATTTTGGCATCAGTTGTGATTCAGTAGGACTCAGCTACATGTGTTTCTGTTGTCGATTTATCCAGGATAAAGTGTGTCCAGGTTTCGAACAGGAAGTTGTGTTGGCCAACCTCGCCATGCTGTTTATGCAGAGTGATTCAGTGCTGCCAGCGTGGTACTATGTTTAGACTCATAAACTCAATCATGAGCATCATACTGATGCAAATTCATGGCAGATTATCCAGATCGTGTGACGCTTTCAAATATGTAGACAGGTAAAGAGGATGATTTTGGTCTCTGGCACTTTGACAAGAGCATTAAACTATCACTCACTATTCTGTGTAAAAAAAAAAAAGCCCATTCCAGCTGCTTTCGTCCTCTCTATAATCTGACTGGTGTTAGACCGTAGGCTGACTCCATCCTTTTCGGTTGCATCTGTCTGCTGCCAGACGAGGGCCTCTCTTGTGGTCTGCGTGAAACCTTGTCTGGTCGTGTGGAGAAATCTCTTAATGTTTGACAACTACGTGTGCGGAGCTAAAAGTATGTGTGGACAGAAACTTCCATGATGCAGTGGCAACAACTGTAGGAAAAAACATGTTGGAGGGAGGTGAAACTGGCATCAGCTTCACGTCGTCGATATGCTGCTGGGGAGTCTCACTGCAGATTCATGGAGAGATCTAAAGTTTGCTTTTGTCTTTAAACCAGCTGGTCCTGTAGTAAAACCTCCGACTCATCAGTCAACTTAATAGATATAATGAATTATAACACATTATGTCTATTGTGAATTCATATTTTTTCCTGAATGAAAACAACTGATAATGTCCACAGATAAGACAATGTGACACATGGCATGTTGTAAAAAACGTGTCACAACATCACTTGGCAAAGCCTTTGAAAGAATTGTTGTCTGCCCTCAACAGGTTTTCCTGAGTTCAGAGACGGTCTCCAAATTAGGAAGCTTTCAAAAGTGTACCGCCACTCAGATTTGTCTCAGTGCTCAGATGCCATGGCTGGGAAATTAATCAAATTTCAATTACAATAACAATTTTGGCTTAAAGCCAGGGTTGACTAAGTTCTCCAGTATACACTATTTGTTATATTGATTGAAATGGTGTTTACACCCCAACAGCGACCCATTACTTATGAGGTCTGAAAAAGGACCGGAAAAGAGCCGTCATCTGTAGCTGCTGTAATCCTGTAAAAACGTCTACCAATCACTGCCTCGTGGTCCGCTTGGAAAGAACCAATCAGATGCCTCCCTGCCTCCTTGCTTGTACTCTCCCCTTGGTGTGCACCAGCCTGAACTCACCACCGCAAGAAAACTCAGCCCTGCAGTTGCACTGTCGCGGTTACTTGTCAAGAGGTAGCGGGGGGGGCGTTGCCTTGGAAGGAGCCCCGAGGGGAAGGGGGTGGTTTTAGACGGAGCTCCTGAGGCGAAGCTACTTTCGAATTATGCGAGCTTTCCAGCATCGTCGACCCTATCTTTAAGATAACCGACATAACACGATTATTGTGCAGCATTCCGTTTCACAATGACACTCTTGTTTTGGCTTGTGTTATAAATCCAGCGCACCTCGTTCCTTTACAGCAGTGCGCTTTTGCCTCGCATATCGGGTCAGGAGCAGCTGCTCGGCGGCGGCCGTGTGTGTGGATCCCCTCGTGGGATCACTCACCGGGCGTATTTCCCCTGTAGTGATGCACCGCTACTAGGGATGCAAAACCGAACCATAAGAAAATTAACCGTGGGATTGTTGAACAGTTGCAACACTATTAAACACAGGCCTGCTAATTATTTGATGAGTTGCCAGAGACATAGAAGAGGCAGTTACCCTAACAAAGACCTACTTGACCATTAAAGCTGAAGTATGCGAGATTGGAGCAAATATGATTTAAAAAAAGTTATTTTTATAAAACGGTCGCTATATCGTGACAGTAGTACATGAAACAGGTAACCTGAATAAAATCATGTGCCTCTGTGTCCTCTGTGTCCTCCGGTGCTCCTAACGGCATCTGCAAGATTTCACAGACCGGAGGAAAACAAGCAGTAAGAGCTAATCTGAGGTCTGCTGTCCATCTGCCGTCTATGAGAGCCGGCTGTCAATCACTCGCGAACTCCGACCAAACGGTCAAACTAGGCAGCGCTGATCAAATATGAATCAATATAATGTTACGTTAATGCCTATTTCTATCCTCAAATGTTTTCAGAATCATCTTGTAGTGCACGGTTTAGCTGTAAAATGAGAAAGTTTGTGACGCCATTGCGAAATCTGTTGAAGGAACGCCACGTTCCAGTCACATGACCAGAGCACAGCCAATAGGAACGCTCTCTCTAGTGACCTGAGATTGGTCAAAGTCTACCATCATGGACTAGATGTTCTAAAGCCTGAAAACAGAGCCATGAGGAGGAGCAGAAGTCTAGTTTTCTCTCAGAACACTTAAACTACAATATGCTGAAAGGTTATTATGGAATTTTTGCTCAATGATGCCAAAAATATACTGCCTACTGCCACTTTAAGTAGCCTGCATTATTTCTTGCATCATACTTGTTTTGGCTTCATGTTATATAGAAATGTCATTCATTACTATCAATCAATCAATCTATCTATTTATATATTTTGGAGTTAACAAAATATTAGAAATGTTCTTTCTAATGCATGATGTTTCCAAAGCCAATGAGTAATCGTTTAATAATCCTAATCTCAATATTGACCAATAAGCCCTTTATGCTCGCATGCTCTGGTATACGTGCCTACAACATCTGTAGACAAAAAAAGGAATGAAATACTCTGAGATTGTTCTCTGAACCGCAAAGGGCTTGTGTCTGTTAACAGGAGTTTCTGGAGAATCTTGTATTTAACATAGGAGTATCCGGAGCACCAGATGGATAGTTTGTGATTTATAATATGGAATTTAGACGGGTTAGGACCAAAAGAAAAATGTGCCACGTGCTAGAAGGCTCAATTATGTCAAGTATGAGAGATTGTCATGGCTGGAGAAGCACTGTGCTTATTAATGATAACATTAATAATAACTCTGTTCCACATAAGTATCCCAGTGAGCCAGCATGAACAATAGGACTTTTTCATGGAAGACATTTTGACATGTGACTGTAGGTAAAGCACTGTTGTGAATAATAAAATGAATGATAGCAGGGTCATGGAACTGCCACAACATGATGGGATGGAGGAGCATCCCTTAACCACGTTTAACCAGTAGCATCCCCGCTCAGCTCCATTCTAACCAGTGTTCATTTTGGCAGCAATTTTAGTCTTAGTCTTACTGTTTAGAAGAAAATACTTATTAGTTTTAGTCACATTTTAGTCATTTTTATCCTTCATAGTTTTAGTTTTAGTCGACGAAAAGTCATTACATTTTAGTCAAAATGTTTTTCATAATTTGTTCAGCTATATTTTAGTCATTATATTGAACATTTCAGTCCATCTAGTCTAGCCGAGACCAATAATTTTGTTTAAAATAATGAGATTTTGGTAAAGTTTTTATTTTTTAAACTACAATTTAGTCTCGTCATTTTTCATCAACGATATTGCATGTTTAAAATATTCACAGTTAGTCTTGGAGGAAAAAACCCGAACACATTTCATCATAGTTTTAAAATTAACAGTTTTTCGAGGTTCTTGAAATTGTCTCCACATGATTTGTAGCCTATTCATTGCAATTGTTCAGTAATAAAATGGTATTTCTTCCCAATAAAGCATAGAGACATTATTGTGATGGGGTGGGGAAAAAGTGATCTCACCAAGTTCTGCAGTCTTGCCGTGGCCTCTCTGCTTCCTAAGCAGATGGACTCTCCATTCAGGATTTCGTTTTGATAACTTTAACAAACAACCTGACTCTCGAGGGGTTGGTAGGAGCAGGAAAAAGTCATGCCTGAATAGAAACAGGGTTTTGCATGCGCAGCGTATCTTTCTATGGATGAACTGCAGGCAGCATCCCTGATTGTTTCTGCACATGACTAATGGGAAACGAACTGTCCGTCTCAACTCTCCACATGCATTCCTACCCTCAGCTCCCATATCAGCTGTGTCTCAAGACCCGCATCCTAGGTTTGAATTGAGTTGCAGCTGCCAGCTCAAAATTCAGTTACTTAAGCCAGACTTAACACATAGAAATCCGTTTTTGCTGGACGACAGTTGAAAAATGCTGAAAATCCCCACACAACCTATTGTTTTTACAGAACATGGAAAATTGCAAAACATCATTGTGATCAAAGTTCTCAAAAGCTGGCCAGATCACATCTTTTTAGATGAGAAGCCAAACTTCAGCATGTACAGTTATAGATTTCTGGAGTGTAATGAAGGTCCATAATGGTTAAAACAGATAGTGAGTGAATCAGATCATAAAGAAATCAAATATAGTCCTGGACAGGAAACAACAGGTATAATTCAGCCAGGAGAGAGTCTGTAAAGCACCAGAAAAATGGCCATCGCAGTTTTTCTAGACCACATGTTCACATATTCAGATGTCTTAGTTTGTCCGACTCCAAAGATATTCAGTTAACAATGATATAAAACAGAGAAAAGCAGCAAATCCTCAAATTGGAGAAGCTGTATCCAGGGATTTCTTTGCATTTCTGCTTGAAAAATGATTAAATAATTATCAAAATATAAATTTTCTGTTGATCCGCTAATCATCTAACTTTTTAGGCTCATGCAGGTACCATGTATCAGTGTTTACCATGAAGGTTTTATAACTTTTTTTATTTTAAAGGTTGTTCAGAATGTATTATGAGCGAGAGAGCTGCTGCATCACACTGCTCACTAAACACCATGGCATGATCCAGACTACATTCATAAGGCCCATGACACCAAGCTATGACATTGGTCTCACAGGCTACAATAGCTGTCTTTCTTTCTGTTTCCTGGCATTCTGACCATCCATGTGATCATTTAGAAGATGAGGGATGAAGTAAGAAATAAGATTTCTGTACATTCATTTGCTTTCTCCTATAATAATGGCCTGTTTGAGCCCAGTTTTCCATGGTAGACCAGGCAACACATTACTCCGAGGAATTTATCTTGGTGGAAACTGAGTAAGCACTAAGAGAGTCTGTTTTCTAGTTCTCGCGTGGCACACTCACTGTGTTCTTGCAGCTCACTGTAGCAGCGCTGGGATTTTCCAGTTAATGCAAAACCATAGCTTCACAGTCCCCAACCAAAATTAGTATCGTGTAGACAAAATAAGCAGTTCCTTTTTAAAAAACATTTTTTCCAATACTTTGATTCAGAGCTGCAACTATTAATCTGTTAGTTGTCAACTATTAAATTAATCGTCAACTATTTTGATTATCGATTAATCGGTAATTGAGTATCAAAATTCTGTGATTCCAGCTTC
This sequence comes from Sebastes fasciatus, assembly GCF_043250625.1. Taxonomy (NCBI): domain Eukaryota; kingdom Metazoa; phylum Chordata; class Actinopteri; order Perciformes; family Sebastidae; genus Sebastes; species Sebastes fasciatus. Next base: position 32,847,597 of record NC_133799.1, read on the forward strand.
TTAAATGTTAATATTTTCTGGTTTCTTTACTCCTCTATGACAGTAAACTGAATATCTTTGAGTTGTGGACAAAACAAGATATTTGAGAACGTCACCTGGGGCTTTGGGAAACACTGATCGAGGAAAAACCGGCATGGCTGTTTTCAAAGGGGTCCCTTGACCTCTAGCCTCTAGATATGTGAATGAAAATGGGTTCTATGGGTACCCACGAGTCTCCCCTTTACAGACATGCCCACTTTATGATAATCACATGCAGTTTGTGGCAAGTCATAGTCAAGTCGACACACTGACAGCTGTTGTTGTCTGTCTGGCTGCAGTTTGCCATGTTATGATTTGAGCATATTATGCTGAATGCAGTACCTGTGAGGGTTTCTGGACAATATTTGTCATTGTTTTGTGTTGTTAATTGATTTCCAATAATAAATATATACATACATTTGCGTAAAGCAGCATATTTGACCACTCCCATGTTGATACTTGACAAAACTCCCTTTAAGGTAGATTTTGAACCGATATAAAATGTGTGACTAATTTGCGATTAATCTAATCGCGATTAACTATGGACAATCATGCATTTAATCGCGATTAAATATTTTGATCGATTGACAGCCCTAATTGTGATCTTAAAAAAAACATTTTCCATTTTATTTCATTGTCACTTCCAACAGGGTAAATTCTAGCAATGAGGTCATTTTTCCACTCCCAGAGCATGCAAAAATGGAAATATCCAGGTCTAAAAAAAATAAAAAATATGAACAAGTGTGTAAAATCGTCCTTGTATTCTGAAGAGCCAAGTGCATGTCCAGCCTCCCCCCCCACAACCCCCTCCTCCACAGAGCTGAAAGGAAAGCAGGGGCTTTGAAAAAGAGCCAGTGAACAGTGAGGAGTGATTGGCAGCAGCATTCATTTCCTTCATGCCACTCTCCAAGGATCCCCTGGTTGAATAGGGGAGCCCCTGCTTTCACGTCTTTTGTCTGAGAGCAGCGGCTCTCAGACAAAAGATGGGTGGTTGCTCTACAGGAGCCTCATTTTATAAATTGTCGCCCTTGTGTTTAAAATTGTAATATTGGCTTTGGAAATATACAATCAGGTTTTTTTTTCTCGGCAAATGCCACAAGAATTTGAGCTATACTGTAATTCAATTGAGACCACTGCCAGGCTCGGGTTACATTGATTTAACTTTGCTGTTATGTTGTGGAAATGAAGAAATATTAGGAGCAGTAGATGTTGAATTCGAAAACAGAAGATAATTTAGTTAGGAAACGCACCTTTCTGAACTAAAAAACAAACAAAAATATTTGACCTTGCGCGCACAACCGAAGCTTTCAAACCACGACGGTACTCACAAAGCCGCTCATGTGAAACAGCATCCAAAAATAGATGAGTGAGATGGGTGTGCGTGAGACCTTCTTAAATGACCTGCCTCAAACTGCTAATCATTTTTTTCAGTAAACCATTTGATATTTGTTGAGTAAACTCAGGAGCCCCTTTAAGCAACAAATAACCATCAACGAGCAGCCTATACAGCGGCAGACAAGTCTTGCTCAGATTCCTTTCCCTGCCTTCATCCTCGTCTGCCCCCGGGGCACTTCATGGACTAAAAGAGGAAAACTGATGTATGGTTTCTTTTGAAGTGAATCAAAGAAGACCACAGAGATTGTGACTTAATGTGTGCTTTTCTCTTCGAGCTGTAAGATGCTTTCAGACGGGACTATTTTTGCAACCAGCGCTGCTGTCGGAAACTGTAAAAGATAAGTTGGTGACTGTGGTCAGGATGTTGGGTTGTGCTTTTCAGAGAACCTACTACATCATGATAACTTTATTCTACATTATTATAGTGCTTTCATTTTTTTTATCTTTGATGCTAATGCTTTTTTTTTTAATTGCTGGAGGTAATGAAACTTCTGTTGGATTTCTGTTGGGACATGCACTAAAACTCGTCTTTGCTTATTCTTTCCTTTGGAAGGAAAGGTGTGTGTCTGCCAGTGAAAACGCCTCAGTAGTCAAGTTTCCATCCAAATGTAGCACAAATTTAAATTAAATTTCCAGAAAATCAGCAAAAAAAAAAGTGACTTAATGCGCGTTTCCACCCACTACGGTTATGTGACTCTCACTTTTGTGTGTAGTGTTATCTTATGTCTTTTTTTTTATTATCTTTACCAACTCCTGTCCAAACAAGAGTGGCTGTCATAGCTTTCTTCAGATGCATGCTGTTCCAGATTGTGGCTAGGTACATGCTCTTGTGTTTACCACACCTGGAAAGTAACTGCAGGCCAGGCCTGCCCAAAGTAGGGCTCGAGGGCCAAAGTTTGCCCGCCATAAGATTTGATTCGGTTCGCTACATGTTAGCGATTTTTTTTTTTTGACCCACTTTCTGTCTTTCGGAGGCTTTAACAGGCTCGGTTTTCCATTGGTACCAACCTTGTTAGCTTGTCGGGAAGGAGGTTAAATAACACTCATAAGTTAGGCTAAATTTTGGCGAGGAAAAACTGGCATGGCCATTTTCAAAGGGGTCCCTTGACCTCTGACCTCAAGATATGTGATTGAAAATGGGTTTCTATGGGTACCCACGAGTCTCCCCTTTACAGACATGCCCACTTTATGATAATCACATGCAGTTTGGGCAAAACATGCAGATTTTTTAATGCAGTATAAATGTGTTATTTTCGTCTATTCTTAAAATGGTGTATTTGAATATTTCTGCATACAATAGGTGTTTGCTTTTGGCCTGTGGCCCACCATTAAGTTCCAGTTGGACACCGCTGTTGTAGGCCAACTGATATTATGTACCCAGTCTTACCCTGATCCTACAGACGTTGTAACCAGGATGAAGAGTTAAAGAAAAACAACTCTCAAGTGCCCTACATCTCTAGAGCGAACCGTGACATGGGACAGCATGTCAGATGATTTCATGCTGAAATTGTCAACCCAACGCCTCGTGTTAAAGTGGCTGTTATTTAAAGCAAAGAGTTCATCTTTGATGACTGCTATTAGAGATGGGCTTTTTTTTTCATAAAGCAACTAGCGAGTCTTGTGATCATTTAAATCCTGCTTATTCTGAAGTTTCCCTGTAGTTGAGCACGGTTTTCAACCAGTCAGTCGTCTGTTTGAATTGAATTTGCTAATGGACATCTTTAGTATGAGTGATTGTGATTTAGCTGTATTGCATTTTTCACATGGTGAACCATTTTTAACTTGATATGAAAGAATTTGTTGAGGTATTTTTGTTCAATGAATAGAAGATATGTGTTCAAACAGTACCCAATAGTGATGCGCGGGTCGACCCACAACCCGCTGGTCGGGCGGGTTCAGGTGAGCTTACTAGAAAATATCGCGGGTTTTTGCGGGCGGGTAAAAAAAGTGACAAAGCAGCATTCTGAGTAAGTTACTAATAACTTACATAAACATTGCGCGCAATAGTCCACCTTCTCTCTCTCTCTCTCTCTCTCTCTCTCAAACACACACACCAGCCGTGGTGACGGCAAGTAATTTTAACACATTCCGTGCCATCATGACGTAATGCGCTGTGAAGAGGTCGATGGTCATTTCACGTATTTCTGTGAGATGACGTTCCACACACACACACACCATGTTGTGCTTGACTCTGCTTGTCTCTGTCCTTATCTCAGACCTCAATGATGATATTTATTGTGCTATATAATACATAAAACTTTAGCATAAAGTTGGAGTTTTGTGGGACGGGTTCGGGTGATCGATCAACACATATTTTTGCAGGTCGGGCGGTGCGGATTGGCTCTCATAGCGGTTTGGGTGGAGGGTGCGGGTACTAGAAAACCCTGACCCGTGCATCACTAGTGCCCAACCCAACCTGATCCAGCTGCGAATTGTGTTATTTCTTCATTTTGGGTTGCTTTGTGTAGCTTGTTATAAAACTTTCAATTGAATGGCTGCTGGATTTGGGCTGCAATGCAAAAATGCAAAGTTCTCTAAGGTGTGTACTTTGGTAATATGCTACAAAACATATGTTTTAAACTACTGTTTTCTAGGGGTGTAAGAAAATATCAATACACATGAGTATCGCAATATTATGTTGTGCGATGCTGTATTGATTCTCCAAAATGCTGTATTGATTTTAAATAACCTCATAAAAGTCTGTTACTAGCATCATATGAAACTAGAAAACCTGAGGAATCCATTGGTACCAACTACCAGCTTGTTGTGAAGGAGGCTAAATAACGCTCCAAATTTAGGCTCAATTTTGGCGAGGAAAAACTGGCATTTTGATTTTCACAAGGATGCTTCAACCTCTGACCTCAAGATATGTGACTGAAAATGGGTTCTATAGGTACCCACGAGTCTCCCCAGCTGACAGACTAAAAGTTTAGCATTGGGCTACTTTACACAATGTCTTTTTCAATCACAGACCAAATCCCGTTCTCCTCAGTTTATAGCTTTTCTCGTGTGTCTGATATCTTAGACCTTGAGATCCCTCCCCTCTCCTGCCTGATTCCTGCCTGTGGATTTGTTTGGAGTTTCCAGTTGATAGAGTTTCACGCGGGCCCTCATTTTCTCCTTCCTTGGTTAATGTCGCCAGTATCTTCCGCAGTGAGAGGCTGGAGGGAGTGTTTATCTCCGGAGCGCTCAGGGATGAAGGCTTTGGGAGGTATAGTGTCGACTGTGCGCACAAGAGGGTCTTTGTTATATCTGTCCTGGACCTTACCACCTGGCCACTGCCACCTTTTGTTCTCCTCTTTCAAAGTCTGCAACGTGAGCCACAGCTCGCAAGAGAACCCTGGATGTCGATTTCAAACTTTACGGAGCCCAAAATGTTAAGACAAACTAAGATGCTGCTGTGAGTTGCAGTTTTGTGTTGACAGCTGTACATGAAAGGAACGGCCATTTTCAGTGTATTTTAAGACTGATTTGATATGTTATGTGATGTAAAAGGTTTAAGGCAACATCGTATCCATGCCGGTTTCAATGTCTGAACCAGTGAGAAAAATGTGGCAGGAGGGAGGTGAGTGAGTAATCCTGTCTCCCCTCCCACAGCTGAAATAAGTGTCAATGTGCCCTCAAGCAAGGCACTTAAATGAGGAGGACTGATTGTGCTGGGCAGCTCTAATGTGTTGGTACTCTAGGAATGTCAGCAGGGCGTTTCGTGGAAAGAGCGTGTGATTAGTGTTGTGCTGAATCCGTCAAACCAATGAAGTTGTGCATCTGGGGATCTTTTCCCGCCAAGCTCAGGCTACAAGAGAGGATCCAGAGATTAGAGGGATTTTAATTGATGTCTAATAGAAGGAATGCTTATTTACAGACAATGTTTAGCTCACTCTGAGATATTCCAGACAGAAGTATACCCTAATTGATATTCCTCCTAAAAATGTTTGGCACATCCGTTACATAAGAACCCAAGACCCAAACACTTTCTTATGACTTTACTCCAGATGCTGACATCTTGGAGTTCAATAGAAAATAAAGTTGCAAAGGCTTTGTCCACATGTATTACAGTCAGGGCTGTCAAAGTTAATGCAAATTTGCTTTACTAACTTTTACAACTAATTTCTTTAATGCATTAATGCAACTTGCGATTTTTAAGTTGTAGCGGGCTCAGTTTTAAAGCTATAGTGAAGATACTGGTATCATGTGAAACTAGAAAAAAACTAAGAAATCCATTGGTACCAACCATGAAGGAGAGAAGTTTGAAAAGGATAAATAATGCACCAATCTTACGCTAAATTTTGGCGAGGAAAAACTGGCATGGCCATTTTCAAAGGGGTCCCTTGACCTCTGACCTCAAGATATGTGAATGAAAATGAGTACCCACGAGTCTCCCCTTTACAGACATGCCCACTTTATGATAATCACATGCAGTTTGGAGCAAGTCATAGTTAAGTCAGCACACTGACACACTGACAGCTGTTGTTGCCTGTTGGGCTGCAGTTAAAGGTTATGATTTGAGCATATTTTTAATGCTAAATGCAGTACCTGTGAGGGTTTCTGGACAATATTTGTCATTGTTTTGTTTTGCTAATTGATTTCCAATAATAAATATATACATACATTTGCATAAAGTAAGCACATTTGTCCACTCCTATGTTGATAAGAGTTTTAAATACTTGACAAATCTCCCTTTTAAGGTACATTTTGAACAGATAACATTTTTTTATTTATTATAATTATAACTACAATTATAATTACACTTCATTTAAGGATTACTGTTATTGCTCCTGTCACCCAGCATAGTCTGCAGCTATATGTTCTTTACGTTGAAAGAATTATTGGTCACTGTAATCATTCCTCTTGTGCATACTTGCTTCCTACTATGACTCTAATGTAAGAGATGAGGGGCAAGTTCAGCCGAGGTTATTATGAGGCTTCAGCTGTTTGAGTGAGCCTGATCAAGTGAGTAACACAACACAAAGAGGGAATTTTATACTAAAAAGACTGTAACTTTAGGAATACCCACTTGATTTGCCAAACTTAGGCCTTATATTAGCTTTGGCTAATCCGTATTCAAATATATTCTTGCACAAGACTGTGTATTTTGTCCACTGTTTCTTAAAGCTGAGTCACATAAGAAAGGAATACCTGGGAAAGCAGAAAAATTAGAAAGGAATACGGCCAGAGTGGACACGAGGATTGATTACAGCGACCAATAACGTAAAGTACTTTAATGTGGAATATATGACGTGAATATTCTATTGAGACAAACATATCGTTTAAAGTAATTTACACATTGGTGCAAACAATTATACTTATCCCACTGTGTAGTTCGTTTGTTCCTCAGGCACTAGTTTTTTTACAGATTTTTGTACGCTTGTGATGAATCAGCCTCCTTTCACAACCATTTATAGTTCTGCTTAGTAGTTCTAATCATGTCCCTCATTACTGTCTTTGATGTAGTTTTGCCTTTTCATTGCTGAGTCTCTCACTTAAAGCAGAGAGTGTTATAGATGTTTAATGACTGGCACTGAAGTTATTATAGTGGAATTCACATGTTTTTATGAGTTTTCTTTCCCCTTAGCATTTTTAACCCCAATAATTCAAGCCGTTAAACCCTGAAATGTTATTCCTTCCTTCCTCTTTGCACTTGTGCTTTTCCACTTGGCTGTGCACAATGCTATCACTTGCTTAAAAAATATTTCACAAGTTCTATGTAAAGCCACTGGGCTGTTTTTCAACCAGCTAGATGTTAATAGTCAAAGAAAAAGGCCAACATTGTCCTGAGTGACAGAAACTAGCAATGCACTGCAACTGTGTTGATATATGATGATGAATTTCACCACATTTTTCAATAAACAATGTCACATCATGTACTTGTGCATGAAGAACAGTTGGTTGTTATGGCTACATGTCACTGTGGGACAAACCATACATCCATGAAGCCTACTTTTTTTACGAACATAGTTGTACACTTTAGTATGTGCTTATTGATTTAGGGGCTTACTGACCTCTTATTTAGTCTAATTCATGAAAAATGGTTTCCACTGAGGCAGAATAGATAGCTATTGATATGAGTAGAAATGATTAATTAATACAGTAATCATTTATTTGGAAAGGTCACATAGCAGATTTATTTTTTGGTTTATTTCACCAACAAATTTGGTGTCATTTATTTCATGCAGTGTGGAAAACAGCTTTAAGAATTTGAAAAGAGGATTTATGAAGCATTCACTTTCTTTTTTCTCTGTCTGTTTTCTCTTGTTATTTCATTGTGCTCAAGTGTGCTGGAGTTGAGTGTTTTTTTCAGCTCAGTGCAGGTGATACAGTGTGTCCTGCCCTGGCTATTGTTAATCACTTGACACCAGCAGAGAGAAATGGAAATGTCCTGCAGGAAATAATCCCTCAAAACACAACATGCTGCCAAGTTATCCCACTGGAATTCAAAACGATGTAGTTATTTTCCATCAGCGTTTGAGAAGTCTGTTAGCATTAGAGACGTTTGCATCTGCAGTAGCTAACAAGCATGATGGTGTAGCGAGGCACTTTCTATGTATTGACCGCCAAACAACCAACAAGAATCTTGTTTATAGGCACACCTTCTCCTAATGCTGTTTTCCCGTTGCAGAGAGCAGTGAGTCAGTGATGAAACTGCTCTGCGTGGTTCAACTTCCTTAACCTCAGGAACCACTTATTCCCCCGTCCTCAGTCTGTGTACACTGACAGGCTCCTGTTGCCATTCCTTCACGTTCCTGTTTTGAAGTTGTTGCAGTTACAGTGACTGGCTGTGGTGCTGTGGGAGGGACGAACGCGAGCCAGACTCACACGCTGCTTCTCTTTGGGGCCTTTATGCCTGGTTGCATAGTTTAATTGGTATCAAAGCAGTGTGGCCACATGTTGAGACAAGGGAGGTAGACAGAGTCGAGCACGAGAAAGGCAATTATTACGGGACTAAACTGTGTGGTCGTGTGCACAAATCCGTTAAGTGACTACATATACACATGAGAGACTGTGCAGAGAAGAGTCATATGCGAAGATAACATCAGATTTTCAGATTTGATCACAATTAGCCTAAGCACATGTATCATAGCATTTTCCGGTTCCAATTTTTCAGTTCCTTATTTAAGGTTATATGTCCACATTTTTGTATTAAAGCTGCAGTTGGTAACTTTGAGCAAATGTGATAAAAAGTTATTTCTTATAAAGCTGTCACTATATCCTGACAGTCGTGCATGTGACAGATAATCTGTGAAAAAAATCATGTTCCTCTGTGTCCTCCTGTGCTCCTAATGACATTTGCGAGATTTCACGGCACCCGAGTGAAAACAACCAATCAGAGCCGAGCAGTCTCTACAGCTGCTGTCAATCACTGCTCACGAAACTCACAAACTCCAATCAAATTAGGCAGCGCTGATCAAATCTCAATCAATATTCTGTTGCTGTAATGCCCATTTCTCACCTCAAATGTTTTCAGAAATGTAATTTAGCGTACTGCTTAGTTGTAAAATGAGAAAGTTCATGACCCAGCAGTCATGTTGAAAACAGCCGAGCCAAAACCAAGCACTGCCCACCGACAGGGTCACAAACTTTCTCATTTTACAACTAAACAGTACACTAACATATGTTTCTGAAAAGAGAAATAGGCATTACACTAACAGAATCTTTATTCATTTTTGATCAGCGCTGTCTAGTTTGAGAGTTTGATCCAAGTTTGCGAGTTTCGCGAGCAATGATTAACAGCTGCTGTAGAGACTGCTCGGCTCTGATTGGTTGTTTACCACTGGTCTGTGAAATCTTGCAAATGTCATAAAAAGCGCAGTGTGATGCAGAGGAACATGATTCTTTTTCACAGATTATCTGTCTCATGTACTACTGTCAGGATATAGTGACGGCTTTATAAAAATACAGCGGTTAATCGATTTAAAATATTTAATCAGATGATTGTCCATAGTTAATCGCAATTACAACATGGGAGTGGGCAAATATGCTGCTTTATGCAAATGTTTGTATATATTTATTATTGGAAATCAATTAAAAACACTAAACAATGACAAATATTGTCCTGAAACCCTCACAGGTACTGCATTTAGCTTAAAAAAATATGCTCAAATCATAACAACTCAAACTGCAGCCCAACAGGCAACAACAGCTGTCAGTGTGTCAGTGTGCTGACTTGACTATGACTTGCCCCAAACTGCATGTGATTATCATAAAGTTGGCATGTCTGTAAAGGGGAGACTTGTGGGTACCCATAGAACCCATTTCCAGTCACATTTGTTGAGGTCAGAGGTCAAGGGACCCCTTTGAAAATGGCCATGGCAGTTTTTCCTCTCCACAATGTAGCATTAGTTTGGAGCGTTATTTAGCCTCCTTTGCGACAACCTAGTATGACATGGTTGGAACCAATGGATTCCTTAGGTTTTCTAGCTTCTTTGAATTTTACACATTTTAGTGAAAATGTACAAGGAGCAGTTTCCAGCTATCTTACTCTGGGCTTGGTGGTTAGATGCTAGTTTATGTAACAGCCGTCTTCTCTCTGAGTTGGTAAATGCCTGAGAATGTTTTTAATTGAGCCAATGTGAGAAAGGTCTATGAGCCGGGGCTCTGAGATAGCCCGAGGGTATTGGGGGAGCCTGGGCACATTCTTCCCCTCTCTTTAAACTAGATACTCGCAGACTGATAGACAGACCCTACTCACACACAGACGCCTTCAAGGACTGATAGAACTGCCCCGGGCCAGGGTCGGGGATTTCACCAGCACACATTAGACTGTTTGATGCAGCAGTGAAAACAACTTTATTAGGCTTGACTTTGTTAAAGATCGAATGAGAAAGGAACACAACATACAGTACCAACCCGTCTAGCTTTCTGATGAGCATGTACTATGGCATTTACTACACATATACATTAAGACTGAATGGCTGAACAGACTGTGGATGTTGTATAGAAGTCCGGTTTCATCTAAGGCATTCCACTCCCTTCATCTTAACCCTTCCCAATTTTGTTTCCTGCATAGAAAATTGCAGTCATATTTGGATGTTGTCTCACTTGAACGTTTTGAAGTTTTTCACTTTGGGCACTAAGAGGTTCTCAAGTACTAACAGATGTGGTTAGTCCATCACTTTTATTGTGGGGAAACCCCCCTAATCCAAGCTGGCAGTTTGAGTTGATATTTACCATTTTCCTCAGGCTTGCTCTGTGTGAGTGTCTAAATCTACCTCTAAATTAGAAAATGTGTTCTCCAGCATAGTTGTTTTTTCTTCTTCTGGATTTCCAAAATATGTCTCATAAGGTATAATTGTATGTCCTTTGTCTTTCCACAGGCCTCGATGCAGAGCTGTACTATGTGCGAGACGATGTGGTGAATCATTATGCTCTCTCCTTCACGCTGCCTGTGCCCAGCGAGACCAACAGCCTTCATTTCTCATGGCATTCCAAGACAAAGGTAAGTCTCAGCATCAGGAGTTATAGATTAACCACTTCCATACATGCTTACTTGTACACACATGATGCCAGGCGACCTATTTGTGTGTGTGTGTTGACAATGTTCGTTCCTCATTCTTTATGTATAGGTTGACTACCGGCTGGGCTTCCACATGGAGAACCCTGTTGCCATGAACCAACCACGGAGCAACATCTCCAATCAGGGGGAGGTGCCCCGTGTTCCATCTGGTTCGTCAAATATCCGCCTTTCGTTGTGTCATGCACTCATAGGGCTCCTACATGATTCAAGTTTGTAGACTTTTAAAAAATGGCAGTAAATCCATACTTGTGGCTGTGGCTCAGAGGTAGAGCGGGTCGCCCTCCAACTACTGTGTGTGTGAATGAGTATTTAGATTAGATCCTTGAATGGTGCCATCATTGTATGAATGTGTGAATGTGTGAATGCTGACATTTAGTGTAAAGCACTTTGAGTGGTCGGAAGACTAGAAAGGCGCTATATATATATAAATGCAAGTCCATTTACCATTTACCTGTCTCTAACATGTTCTGTGTTAACCGGATAGGATGAGGGAATTTTTCAAATATGCTGAGGAGTTTTAAGTTGCAACTCAGTAACGCAACAGTTGTTGAAACATTATTCTAGTTACTGCATCATGTAGGCTGCGACACTCTATTAAAGGAGTAGTTTGACATTTTGGGAAGATTGATACCTCTCTCATATCTGTCTGTTAAATATGAAGCTGGAGCCAGCAGCATTAGTTTAGCTTACCATAAACATTGGGAACAGGGTGCAACTGCTAACCTGTCTCTGTCCAAAAGTAACAAAATCTGGCCTCAAGTATTTTTATTATAAACTAATTACCACGTTATAGCTCTATTTTATCCATATAAAAACCCAAGTGAGAAAAGACAAGTTGCAGTATTATGAGGAGTTATTTGCCCGACTATGGAGGCACCAAAACAGGCGTTACAGTGATTAGCACAGGGCTGTATTCTGGAGTGTCACTTATAGGGCTCTCCATTGGCACTTTTGGCAGCAAACTATGCCACGCTGATTTGCGTTTCCGTTACCAGCTCTAGTGCGCCAAGTTGTGCCACTCCGTCACCGACTGCAGCCAACTCTGCTACTAATACTGCAAGGAGGAAGAGTATAAACAGCAAAAATAACAGGGGACTTTTATTGTGAAGAATGTAGGAAATTAAATGGGTTTATCCACCGTTTTACAGCCGCTTGACAGATTAAAAAAAACACTTTTACTTTCAGTAACTGATCAGGAAGCGAGGCCAATCAAATGGGTGGGTTTTAAACTGGTGCACAAGGCCAAATTGAGTCACTACACGTGAAACATAACACCACAATCCATCGTGTTTTGGTCATTTATGCTGCTCTCCTTCCCGTGGACATCTTCTGATCTGATCGTCAGTTATGTGATTTTCGGAGGACCAGTGTTTTTGCCGCAACGCCTGATTTGATGAGGATGCAGCCTATTTCTTGGCCATAAACAGTGACTTCCTGGAGTCTCTGCTGGTTGCCTGGCGACTGATTAGAGCCAAGAAATAGTCTGGTATATAACCTCCAGTAAAACAGCGAATTGTAGTTTTACACATTGTTTTTGTACAGATTAAACAACAAAGTATTACATGCTAATTAGGGAGCTTTAGGGTTGCTGGTAGGCAGACGTTAAGCGTATTATAACTGTATTTCCCATGATGTTGAACTTATGCTCTTGCTCCTTGAGAAATGAATTCAATATTTTTTAAATGTCTAACTACTGTAACGTGACAGTAGGGGTGATAAAGTTGTATACAACATTGTTACAATTAAACAATTCTTCTCAATTAAACAAGTTATTTAAAGCCTTCAATTATATATATTAATCTTTACAATTCACTGATGTCATACATCTCTGACTGCGATTGCCGGCATAGTTTCAAACCAGATATTATCCATCGCAGGAGACCAAGTTTCTCTGAATTACATGTATGTGTGTGTGTTGGTCTCTCTACAGTCTTCAGAGTGGACCTCTTCTGTTCGGGCAAGGTAGATGGAGAGGCTGTTTTAACAGTGCAGCTCAATCTGACCATCCATGCCAACAACTACACAGTGCTCAACTTCAAGAGGAGGAAAATGTGCTATAAAAGTGAGTATCTAATCAGCTAATAATCTAAACAAATGTATGGTTAGAGGTACGCATCAAGAAGCTGGTGCAGACTTACTCCATGTTGTTTTCACTCTGTATTATTATTTATCCACCTGTAGACTTTTTTCATAGCAGACATCTTTACATGTCGTAGCAGGGAAAGCACAATATTACCCTTTTTATCATTACTCTAATATTTGTAGGGATATCAATCCACTGTTTTGTTTCTGTAACTGAAAAAGCAGTTAGAGTAAATGTTTTATATTTCCCGTCTCTCCTCGTTGATGATCCTGTTTGTCTCTCTTCACTATGAGCTGTCAGAATAAATAGTTTAAACCTGTAGTATCTTATAAAGTAAACAAACAGAACATAAACAACACAATCAAAGTTGTATTTTTCAATAATATCACAGTAGCGGTACGAGTTTTTGTCCAGTGCTTTAAGAGCTGGTTTAGAGGCTAAAGCCTGGTCTAGCATACTGCAAAATACATCGCTTTAACTGTTGCATACTGCATACTACTCAGGAACGCAGTAAGCAGTATACAGTACATACTGCATACTACTCAGGAACGCAGTAAGCAGTATACAGTACATACTGCATACTACTCAGGAACGCAGTAAGCAGTATACAGTACATACTGCATACTACTCAGGAACGCAGTAAGCAGTATACAGTACATACTGCATACTACTCAGGAACGCAGTAAGCAGTATACACTACATACTGCATACTACTCAGGAACGCAGTAAGCAGTATACAGTACATACTGCATACTGCTTTCGTCAGTAATATGTAGTAGACGGTTTCAGATACAGCCTGGGACATTTCAGTTGAATCGAGAAGTCGTTAATGTTATTAGTACCTCCTTTGCTTTTCCTGCTATGACAAGTCAAAGTGTCTGCTGTGAAAAGGGCCTATTGTGTTGACTAGATTAGAAACGGTCCAACACATACTGCTAAGATGCATTGATAAAAAAAAATGTTTTTGAAGAAGAAGAACATGGAGTGTGTGGAGAGTTTGAGGAGAGAATTTACTTAATGTTGTCAGCAGTGTGTCAGATGTAGTACTCTGACAGTGACTACGTGTACATGCACAAAATATTCAGTTTTTTGCCCTTATTCAGGAAAAAGACAATATTCCTACTGAGCTTTACATGCAGCCGTGCATACTTTGATTAACGTAACCGGTGGCGGACTTTTTCGACCGTGCGAACACGGCCTCCCGCTTTCATTACTTCAGCCACCTTCTTGAAAAGGTCGGCATTGCGATATTTGTGCATATCCAAAAACCTGTTGATATCCAAGTCTTTCATAATGTTTAAAAGTATGTGTGTTTCAGAAATGTGGGTTTTTCTTTAGGCATGCATCTCTGCAAACCGTCGGCTAGTTGGTTTGTGTATGTTGCACAGAGCTGGCCGTGAACAGGCAAGAGGCCATGTGTCGCAAACTGCAGTAAAAACCACAATTGAGACGCGTCTTCTGAATGCGCCGTATACATGTCCAAAGAACGCTCCTAAAACCTGAATAATATCGGCATATCCCACACGTCCTAATTGGAAAATGCTCCATTCAAAATGAGGCCTAATTCAGAATATCCAAACGGAATATTACATGACCCGTATCAAATTCAAAATATTGTAATATTCTGTGTGTGTGTAAAAGTAGTCAGTGAGTTACAGTGGGAGATGTGCAGGTTTCTGTATTCTGTGTTCAGTTCTGTGCTATTTTCATACTGCCTGAAGATAATTACATGTGGCAAGGAGGCTTCATGCCATATTCCACATGGAAACAAAATTTATTCCCATCTTATTTTGAGCACGAGCCATAAGAGATTCTTTGTACGCCTGAGCGGTGCTCAGAATGTACACTGAGCAATCATACCTGTCAACTTTGTCCTTGGGTTGTGTCTGTAGTGTCGTAGCAAGAGGACGAACAATGATATATGCTTGCCGTTTTATAGTCGCGCCCTGAGCTCACTGACTTAAAGTCATTTTTAACTACTGGAACTTTTCAAGGAACCCAGGAAGTCTTTTTAGGAACTCGGGAGCTTAACCCTAAAACAGCTATTTCAGGTTTGTGTCCCTGGGCCCCTAACAAAGTCACTGCTTGCAAGGTTGTCCTTTCCTGTCAGCTAGGAACTATCAGAGTGAAGAATACTGGCTGTTGTTGATTTGCAAAACACAAGTCTCCCTATTGTTTTTTATCTTGCACTTGTTGTATTTTGTTTGTACTACCTTTTAAATATTAGGACTAAGGACTATTAGAACACGGGATGCAACTTTTGTTTGATGATGTTGACATTTTAATGATAATTCATCTATTCTATTTTATGCCATTCGCCTCCAATGAGAGGGAGAGAGATTTGAAACTTTACTGGCTAAAGAAGCAGAAAAAAATACTCTGCAGATCATTACTACTTTTAAGACAGTCTTTTGGCCTTTTTGGTTGTTTTAATTTCCTTTTAAGTCTTCTGCATTTTTTTAATTATAATGCCACAGACAAACATCTTTAAAGTGTTGTTGTTGTTATGTTATATGCAAAAATTACATCTCACATTAGCTGTTGCCTTTTAATGTGTCATCGGTCTGATTTATCTCATAGACAGTAGATAAGACGTGGACCTAGTCACTGTGATTTGTGGACTGCCGTTTTGAAGCCTCAAGTTCGGCATTTTGGCCGTCGCCATCTTGCCATGTTTTTTTGCAACCAGAAGTGACACGGGAGGGTGGAGCTAAGCACAACTGAATGCTGAATAAGACATTTTCAGGCAACCAAAATGTTACAATTAAAACAGCAGTAGGTAGAATTGGCGCAAATATATGATTAAAAAAATATATATATTTTTATAAAACGGTCACTATACATAGTGTACTGTTTAGTTGTAAGATGAGAAAGTTTGTGACCATGTTGAGATCAGTTGAGGAAATACCAAGCGACGCCCACCAGCCGGAGCAAACTTTCTCATTTTACAGCTAAACAGTACACTACAAGATGTGGCAAGAAATAGGCATTTCAGTAACAGAATATTGATTCAATTTGATCCCTAGTTTGACCATTTGATCGGAGTTTGCGAGGGATTGACAGCTGCCTCCGTTGAATGAACAGCTCTGAAATGACCTGTGATTGGCCAAAGTCACGGCTAGATTTTTTAAAGCCTGAAAACAGAGCCATGAGGAGGTACAGAAGTCTAGGTTAAAGTTCTGAGACGAAAACATGGACAACTCTGTGGTAGCGACCTGTCAATCACAAGGTAGCCACGCTCTAAAGCATCCCCTGCTTTATGGTCTGTTTGACTCTAAATGGGACCATAATTTACTAAATGAACATCATGCTGTATTGAAGAAGACTTGAAACTAGCGATTGAGACCATAAACTCATGTTTACAATGTTTACTGAGGTAATAAATCAAGTTATAAGTAGGCTCATTTTCTCATAGACTTCTATACAATCAGACTTCTTTTTGCAACCAGAGGAGTCGCCCCCTGCTGGCTATTAGGAAAAAGGCAACTTATTTCAACCTTTGTTAAGGGCAGTTTTAGTTTCATTGAATGCATAACCTTTTTTTTTTTTTCCTATCAGCATTACATACTGCTCTGAATATCAGAGGTCTGTGTGAATGAAGTCAATTGTCAGTAGAGTTGATATAATTCTCTTCTCTTCTCCCTCTGTGCACAGGAATAGATTCTGTCCCAAAGATTCCCATTCCCCTCAACAATAACACTCTTCCACGACCTGACAGTAAGTAATCTTACCTCCACATCATGCTCTACGAATCCCTCTGTAGCAGCTCCATGTACAGTATTATCTATCATAGGTGGCATCAGCCTGATAAGACGGTGGTTAGATTAGCACTGAGAAGTCTCTCTGTATAGCAGTGCACATTAGTCATTTCCATAACCAAGGCGTATGATTTCAGAACCCAAAGAGAAGTATTATTCTCCTATTGAAGTGCACTTTGTCCGTCCGCCCCCCCCACCCCGACCCCCACCCCTTGGAGTGGCTGTCCTCTTCCAGTGGGATTCATTCAGTCTCTTTGTGAGCCCACCGCCCCAGTAACAAAGTACCATTAGTGGGTTGTCTCCCTTCTGCTTGGGTAGGCCCGAGGAACCTGGGGCCCTCAGAGGCTTTTAGAGAGGTGATGAGAAAAGCTCTCAGACACTGGATCCTGGGCACAGCTTCTACTGTTCCAGGCCGCCATTAACCCTAAGTGGAGCCCTCAGTGCACTTATAGTTTCTCTCTCCCTCTCTGACTCACGTCTTTATCTCATTGCCTTACCTCATAATAACACCGTTGAAGCTTTTCTGTAATGAGGATGGTATTTTTGTGTCTCTCCTCTGCTGTGTCCGATTGTTAATGCGTGGCTTGTTTTCATCAGTAGATGGTGTGACCACCCCCACCACCTCCACCCAGGTGTTCTACATAAGCGTGAGCGTCTGCTGCATCGTCATCTTCCTCGTGGCCATCATCCTGGCCATCCTGCACCTGCACAGCATGAAGAGAGTGGAGATGGAGGACAGGTTTGTTTTTCTTTTTGTTTGTCACGCTTCCAAACAGACCATCGTTTTTTTTGTCATGTATCAGCTAAGCAAAGTCCACTCACAATAACTGAAGCTGCTGAAACCCAGCACACAGCTCAGCAGATTTACAGCCAGGTTGTATCTGTCACCTGTGGAAGTTATGTTAGTATTTTTCTGCAGACTGCTGCTGTTCAAAGACAGAAAATAGGTCATCTCCACAGAGAGGATTATATCAAGTTGAAACCTGCACTTAAGTTTTCCCGTTGTTCACTTCCTGTAATCTCCACTCCAGATGGCTGTAAACACCTACGCAGGTTATCAGATGTCAATGTGAAATGAGATCAGCACGTCCTCCCCTTGCTATTAATTTGGTCAGCTATCGGGACAGTGGTAAATTGTTCAAAGTTTGTTTTCTTCCATTCCATGGAAATCTGTTCTAAATTTAGCTGCTACAATGTTGTTTTGATAAAGTGGCTTAATTTGATCACATTGCATGATGGGATTTCTGTGTTTTACAAGAATATTTTGTTGGTCTGTCAACTTTAACCTTCTTTTATAAAATCACTCAGGTTTCCAATAAGCATTACATTTTTTATTTTTTTTTAGAGCTGAGCCGAGTCGTCAGCTAATCAATTACTTGATCGACAGATTTAAACAGAATTAGATAGATAATTACAGTAACTATTTTGATGATCATTAATCGATTAAGTATTGTTTTTAAGCAAAAATGCTCAAAATGAACTGGTAGTAGCCTCTGAAATGTAAATATTTGCTGGTCTTTGTAGCATGTTGCGTCACACACATTAGTTCTTATGTAGAGTTTAGTTGTTATTAAATGTTTGCACCTACTAAACACTAGGTGTTACTGTATCACTTGTCAATAAATGACCTGTTTACTGTGAAGATTATCAGGGGTAAAATGGAATATGGTCATCTTATCTGACCTGACCTTCATAATTATGTAAACTGGGAAGATGTTCAGCAGTCCACAATAATTACGCAACATGCCTCAAATCACATGGGTTAGTTGGAGTAATTGGATATTAATTTCTTACCCTACGTTACATGAATACTTCTAGTTCTTAACACACATATTTCCCCATGTATGTTCATTAGGGCTGTGAATTGATTTAAATATTTAATTGCGATTAACCGCATGATTGTCCATAGTTCATCATGATTAACTGCCCATTTGTTATTTGTTCAAAATGTACCTTAGGGGGAGATTTGTCAAGTATTTAATACCAACATGGGAGTGGATAAACAACATCAACAACAGCTGTCAGTGTGTCAGTGTGCTGACTTGACTATGACTTGCCCCAAACTGCATGGTATTATCATAAAGTGGGCATGTCTGTAAAGGGGAGACTCGTGGGTACCCATAGAACCTATTTTCAGGTCAAGGGACCCCTTTGAAAATGGCTATGCCAGTTTTTCCTCGCCAATTTTTTGCAGAACTTTAGCGCATTACTTATCTCCCTTCATGACAAGCTAGTATGACAAGGTTGGTACCGATGGATTCATTAGGTTCTACAGTTTCATATGATACCAGTATCTTCACTCGCCTTAACTTTGTCAGCCCTAATGTTAATATAACAAAGTCCTACCTACATTTACAAAGAAGTGTCAGCACAGCAGTTACATTTAATACTTAACTTAACTGTACATCATTCACCACTTTTAGGAGGTTATAATGCAGCTTGTGATACAGTGACTTCCTGTTTACATAGTTGATTGCTTTTAATTGGACAGCGATGTTTCCAAGAAACATATTTACACATTACCAAGATGTTCAGTTCTTATGGTGCAACCCCATTTAGTAAATGTAAAAATTTGAAACTAGCTTGTAGTTGCTAAGAACTTAGGAAGGACTTTACACACTAACTTAGTAATGGATTTTCCATTTGCTGGTGCAACACAGTCCTGGTACCACTGGATAACTGCTCCGTGCTCTTCTTCTCTGTGTCTTTCAGTGTTAGTGACAGCGGAAGCTCGCAGGGCCTGTCTCAGCCGTCCACCCAGACCACACAGTACCTGAGGGCGGACACTCCAAACAACGCAGCCCCCGTCACCAGTAAGACATTTTACTCCCTCTCAGCACAACATTAAACAGAGGCAAACAGTAAGAAGAAGAGGTGGGTCAAGTAGCCAACAACTTTACTCAGGTAAAAGTACTGTTACTTTGCAAAACAAAAGTACTCAAGTGGAAGTAAAATTAGTTCTAAAATACCAACTTGAATAAGAGTACCAAAGTATTTACTGAGAAGTTACTTGGGCAGCAAGTAACTTAAAAAACATCGGCACACTTCTGTCTTTCCCCCCCATGTCTTTTATTTGATGTGGATATGACTGGCATTATCTCAACCACAGAAGGCCTTCCTCAGGTAAAGGTGAAGAAGTGAACATACACCTGTATTTATTTGTGATGAAATCACAAATCATCATCTCTTGATTAGATATCCTGCCACATAAACACCAAAATATATTCCCAGTCTATATCTCTCTAGTGTGATCACAAAATATTGTATTAATATTCTACTGAGTGTCAACATGTTGTAGTGTCCTTAAACTTTGATCTTTCCAGTACAGATGTCCTAAGTCCCAGTTCCCATCACAGACAGCCACAGATCCCATCCAGGTCTCTCCAATTACACGAAGGCAATCCGATTAGAGAAGGGATCAAATCAGTCTCTTATCTTTCTGGAAATGTCTCATATCAGATGACTCATTCAGGCGAATTGGAGATGATACAGTGATGTTTCATCATTAATTGCCTATTAAATACAGTTTAGTTCACATCTTCACTTTGACCTGAGGAAGACCATCCGTGGTCGAAACATTATGTCAACTGGTTTGCATAATTTGGTCTCTACTCTTCTGTCTCTCTTCATCAGGCTACACAAAACATGACTAGTTAAAGGCAGTTACTGCAGCTCAGCGTCAGCAGGGTTCTCTGATGTTCTGACTTCAGACCAACAGCTGCGTTCACAACCGGAGCCCGCTGCAACGTTAATTCGTCTGTAAATATTACCTGCTAGCGCTATTTGATAGCCACAACGTGAAGGTTATGGTAACTGTCCACAGCCTCCGTCCTTTCCACGCTTCCCGTTCATTGTCTATGTAAGCAGCCGTGCAATGCATTCTGGTAGCCTGGCGGCACGATTCGAGACGGGGCGTCACATTGGCCGCTCCTCATTTACATAAAGTTGATGTCTAGGCGACTTTATGCAAATCAGGGGCGTCCGGCGCAACTCGCCGCCTCTGGAAACTCCCTAGAAAATTTTAAACTAACGATGTCGATCCAAAATAAAGACAGATTCAGCAACTGCAGGGCTTATTTCTCGGATAAAATGTTTTCAGAAACACATTTTGGTGAACTATTTTTGTGATATAAAAGAAGAAAGTTTCCAAACGAGCCGCCATGTTGGTTCCTGTCTGAAAGCTGGGAGCAGCAGCCCACGAGGGACACCGTTCGTCCAATCAGGTGCCTTGTGTCTAGTGGCAGCCCATAAAGTGTCTAATGCTGGGAAGCGAAGCGATCCCTCGTGATTTAAAAAAAGGTCTCTGTTGACACGTACTATTACACCTGCTGTAGCTTCAGCCGTGATGCTTTGAACGGAGTCATGTGTCGGCATGGCTGCGGTGGGATAACGGCGCCAGTAGACCTGGGACCAGCTGACCATCTGCCTCTTAACGAATACGTGTGTTTAAAAGTAACTTGATGAATGTATCCAAATGTAATGGTACTGATTTTTCTTTATAAATCTACTCATGTAAGTAAAAACTAAACTAAAAAAAGTAAGTAAAAGTAGTAAGTAAAAACTACTCTGACAAGTACAATTTACTCCAAAAAGTTACTTGAGTACATGTAATGGAGTAAATGTAACTCGTTACCACCCACCTCTGGTAACAAGATGCAACATCACTTCAGGTTTCATTTTAAAACATCAGAACATTGTTGTGGAGGTAATTACACTTAAAAGGTGGTACCTGGAAGTACATTCAGTCTGACTGTCTGCTGTAGGTTCTTTTTTCTCACTCTGGCATGTGCATTCTTTTCTAAATGCAATAAGTGGCTGTGAATGACCAAACTAACTGGTATCATAAGATTGTAATGAAGAACAAAGTTCCTGCAGTGCTGTTGATGTCATTTTGTCGCCACAGCCCTTGTGACCTATTACTGTCTGATCAGCGTGTAAGCGGAGTCAGCGTGTGCTTTGCGTCTGGCCAACTGTTCAGCAGTTAGAGAAGTACAAGCAGTCTTTTATATTGGAGTTGATGTAAATATAGAACATGGTGGGAAACACAGTAACAAAGTTGTAGTAAGAGCAAATTCTAAACGTTATACTCGCCCAACCTCAGAACCGTATTTACTCACTTTTGTCATTTAAGCTCTTACCAGAGTGACAGTGGATTATACAGTAAATGAATCGCAGCTCTAACACATTTCCTCCAGTAGAGTTCTTTGTTAGTTGTTGTTGGTGGTGTTAGGTGGCAGTATGATTACTCACCCAGCCCTTGTTCATTTGGCTGTCGCCCATTGTAATTATGGGTAAGTCTGCATTAGCGGAAAGTGATAATAACCTGGCATGCTTAGTAATATAAACATTGCACTAATCATTTTCTGTTTATCATGTGGATTTGGCGCTTTGATTACATTGTAAATGATAAGGCCATGAAATGAGATTCAGGGTAGCCATGATAAAAGCATCACCATGGTTACCACGGCGGCAATGAGATATGACTTATGGACAAATATTTCTTTATTAGTCAGGAGGCTCTTTTCCGTTCTCTCATCTAATAGTCTGTTTGACCTTTTCCTATACCTGACCATAATACACCTTGTACCTTTTCCACATCGTAAACCAATCATAGACTACATGTGTGGCCTGTTATGTGTCAGCAATGAACAGCTTTTAATAGTCTTTCACTTCCATTTTAAAGGGCAGGGGATACAACATGTTTAAGGAACAATATGTAGAACTGACAACTAGCGTTTAAGATTGGTAACAGCATTCCAAATTCAAAACATTGGAGCTGTCGCCCGTCCGCTCCTCTGGTGTGACTGATAGCAGTGCACATTTTCACAATTTGAAGGTTACCTTCTAGACACGACTGCGTTAGCTTCTGGCCAGCAGTAACATTTGTCGGAATCACTTCACCAGCTGTGTGTCCGATATACTCGCTGCCTTAATAAACCCAGCTGCACACGGACCACAGAGAGATGTGCCGGGGCTTTTCAGGTCGGGTAGAATCAAAAGTTAATGTTGATCCAGTACGTTAACTTGCTTCAATGGCTGCAAAAGGCTGTGCTTGTGTGGCTTCTTTGTTTCATATGTGGCAACAGGGTGTTAAAATGGTCAGTGGACGGGATCACACCGGCCAAAACAAAAACAGACGTTCCGGACCAGAATGTAAATTTCAAAGGAGAACATACTAGATGTAACATTGCTGTCGGAGAAGCCAGTATTTCAATTTAGCATGTTTCCTTAATCTCTGATGACATATCAGATCATTTTATGACTTATTACAGTAAATATATTACATATTGGTCTTTTAATTAGTGAGCTGTAGAGGTGCAGGTACACAGATTCTCTCACCTTTGGCCCAAGCCAGGTTTCCAGTCTTTAAGCAAAGCTAAGCCAAACGTTTCCTGGCCGTAGATTCATATTTAAAGGAAACATTTTGGGAAAAGTGTGTATTCGCTTTCTTGCCGAGAGTTAGATGAGACGATTTATACCACTCTTCCTCTGGTTTTTAAATGGATTACACAT
Source organism: Sebastes fasciatus (assembly GCF_043250625.1). Classification (NCBI taxonomy): domain Eukaryota; kingdom Metazoa; phylum Chordata; class Actinopteri; order Perciformes; family Sebastidae; genus Sebastes; species Sebastes fasciatus. The sequence goes on from NC_133799.1 coordinate 32,870,875, forward strand.
ACAAGATATAACATAACAGCTTCATATTTACCAGCCAGCCCTGTCTATGTCCAATGGGAACATAATCTGCCTACCAGAACCTCTGTAAACATCAGTAATTAACAGGTTATAGCTTGTTTATTTAATCTGTACTAACAATTTGCCGTTTAACAGGGTGTTACACGCTGGAACCAGAGGTTGCTGGACAACGGCTACTAAACTGAAAAAATCTTATGAACCATCATTGTACACCAACACCATCAAAATGAATTTACAAAGAGAAAGAAGTAACTTTGTTACAGTCCTAGAGAGATCCATCTTCCTCGGACTGTCATAAGATTTTGCCGTGACCCTTTCAAAGTTTTCTAATAACATAATGGAACAGTTTTTTCCCCCCAAAATGTTCATGTTGTTATTCATGCAAAGTCATAAATCCACAAACCTTACTTAGACAGTAATTTGTCAGAGAGTTCCATGGGTTATTTTCCTCCACATCCAGTTTGGTAGATAGGCAGCTGTTCACACTACGTACAGAGTGATATATCTGTGGAGAGAACCAAACCAAAATGTTGATCTCACTGGAACGTTGATCTCTAAAGCTCATTTTGGAAACCACACATCAGCCTTTCTTGTGCCTCATCGTCGGCGTGTGTGATCCTTCATCGCCCTCTTGTGGATACAAACCCACATGTCACCTCCTTTGCATTTTTGTTTGACCCTCTTATCTTTTCATTATGTCATATGCTTTGCTGAATGTGATTATCTTCACCACCACCATCCACCCATTTGTTTGCTCACTCCCAATGGGGAGGTTTACCCAACTTGCAAGCATGCCTGGTTTGATTTTGTGTATGAGCTGAACATGTACAACTACATCCATCCATCCGTCCATTCATTCATTCATTCAGTTCATGTTGTAATTTGAGTGAGCTATCCATTAAATCACTTCTTTCTCACTCTCTCCCACCCTCCACTCCCTCCCTCCCCCTCTCCTCTGGTCATCAGACAATCACCCTGGTTCTGCACCCATTCTCCAGCTTGCTGCCTCCTCCTTCCAAAACCCCGGTGTTCCCCCTCATGAAACCAAAAGTAAGTTCCAGTGAAGCCGCAGAGACGACTTAAGACTCTGAACTGTAGTGCTATTTTGCCATCATTTGCACCGTAATAATGAACATTAACACTTTAAAGGGATAGTTCGGGTGTTTTGAAGTGGGGTTGTATGAGGTACTTATCCATAGTCGGTGTATTACCTATAGTAGATGACAGTCGACACGCTCCCAGTTTGGAGAAGCAGACAGGAGTTACAGGTATGGGAGCAAAGCAATGTACTGCTGTGGACGGGGTCGGCTGCGAAATGTATTTTAACCACCTAAAAGAAAGGCCCGCCTAAAAAAAAACTATCAGTTTAAGTGCACGCTATATTTAGAATATTTTCACGGGTTTACCTTGCCGTGACACAGCTAAACAATCTGTTTTCGACGGGGAACTGAAGTCGTTTTCTATGCTCTCACCAGAGCAACCGGACAACATTGAATAAAACAGTAATTGTACCTCGCAGAACGAGGGAGTTGCTGGTCTACTGCTGCCTCGATCGGTTAATTTGTTTGTGTTATTGTGTAACTTTGGTTAGTTCAGATTCACCAAAGTCACACAATCGCACAAACAAACTAACCGAACCAGGCAGTGGTAGACCAGCAACTCCTGTGTTTCGGCGAGGTACAATTACAGTTTCTGTAACTGTTTTCACCAGAGTCTGGTGGCTTTGGCGAGAATATAGACGGATACAACGGCTTCAGTTCCCTGTCAGAAAGGACTGTGTGACAGCAAGGTAAAGCGGTGAAAATACTCTAAATATAGCGTACACTTAAACGGATCTCAATGACTTCAATGATCTCATTAATAGTTGCTGCATGCTTGTTTTTTGGATAAAAACAAATATCTGTAATAACAAAACAAAAGCTTGCGGGTCATCAGCGCGATCCGCCATCTTGCTATTACTGTTTACTTCTATTGTGCATTATGCAACTCCCTTAGTTGATGACACCTTTCTTGATTACAATGGTTCTGCTCAAAACTGGTGTAAACGCGGGCTGGTTCGCTTGATAGCACCAAGGTTCCAGGAATCCTGAACAGAACTGGGTCAAGAACCAGAGATAATAGGCCCTCTTCACAGCAGTCGTTTTGACATGTCATTACAGGGTAAATACGGGTATAATTGATAAAAAAATGTATTATGGTCCCATTCTATTTAGTGTCACAGCCATTCCAGTGAGCCAGCATGCACAATACCAGGGCCCTAGCCCACCTAAATGGATCAGGGCCATAATTAATGTTCTTAATCACACCTGTGTTTACCCTGCAATGACATGTCAACATGGCTGCTGTGAAAAGGGCTTATTTGGTGGAAAAGGGGTCACAGTGTGCACAGTAATTATGTATTATAGAATAGGGAAACGGCACTGATTATTCTTTGGACCACTTTCTGGCTGTTCTGACCTCTTCAGGCTGCATTTTTTTTCCGACTGGAAACAGAGAATCTTTTTGCTAGAAAGTATTAACAGTGCACAGTATTATCACACACTATAGAAATAAATATGAAATATTATATTGTCCCCTAGTTCAGGGATTCTCAATCTTTTTGGGTCCTGGGACCCTTTAGAGGGGAGAATATGTTCCTAGGACCCCCTCGTAATCATAACACTGATTAATCAAAATACTTACTACTTTGTACTCTTAGATTCCATTGGAACTATTTGTATTCTAAAACTTTTTAAACTTGAAAACTTCAGACCTGTTTCATAGTGATTAACAGAAACACATATCAATTTGAATGATGTTCAGATGAGATAATCCTCTGTTAGTCCCACAGCGAGGAGATATTATTACAATGTTAATACCACTGATATACCTTTAAACAGAGGGGGATTTTATTCAAATTGCATTTGAATTTAACATGGCAGCATGTATCGCCTACATTTCAATTAATTAATTTTAACAGCTTTCAGAAAAATTAACAGTAGCAAGACTGGCATAGTCCTAATAAATCCAGATATTTAAATGTACCAGTCTAAAGCTGACTTTCTGTGAGTGCTTCAACTTAAAAATAAATACAAAATAATGAACTCATTGCCATGTGTCACAATCATATCCGAGTTTCTATTGGTTCAAAGCTAACATGGTTGGTAGTAATGGACACAATAAGCTTGTTTTATTGGTGCAAATGTTCCCCGTCTGTAGATATGCACTTTTTAATGATACAGCACGATTTTATTATTTATAGCAAATTATTTCGCGGACCCCCTGACAGAGTGCCAAGGACCCCTGGGGGTCCCCAGAACCCCCTCTTTGAGAATCACTGCCCTGGTTAACATATGTGCAGTTGCTCCTGTCATTATTAGTTTTTGTCGTGTTTTTAATGGTAATACTTCAACTTTTGTCCTCTGCTGTACCTTACAGTTGTTTACATTCATTTTCATTCACTGTTGAAAAATAAAATGTCACTCTTAGTTTGTCCTCTAGGGGGCAGCATTGACCTGTACTGTTAGTTCTCACTGTACAGTTGACACATTACAGCAGAGATTTAAACGTTTAATGAAAGTACCTAATAAAACCCAGATGGGATCTGTTTTAGAGCTTCATTTCGAGATTAAATCCTTGGATTGACCCCTCTGCTTCATTCTCATACATCAAGATCACAACTCTGGTTTTCTGTACAAAGTATCAGATGTAGCTCACGAGGACGAGAAGAGGCTGTTGTCTCCTGGAGGCAGATTGACCGTCACTGCCTCCGACTTTATCTGGAGGTTGTTTGTCGCCGAGTTTTCCGTCGTCTCCATTCATCCACCGGTTTATCTACAGTCTGTCCAAGCAACTGTGCACAGCTGAGCCTGACAGAGTCCTCCTGAGTAGCAGTGAGCTGCAGGCACAGGAGGTTAGAAATGTGTTATCTCTCATCACTGACATGTTGTGTACACATGGAGTGTGTTGATATAAAGGGGTCGTGTTTGTTCGTCTGTGTACAGACATTGTGGGGAACTTGTGTGTGTCCATCCATCCATCTGCAACCGCTTATCCCGTTAGTGGTCGCGGGGGGGCTGGAGCCGATCCCAGCCGACATTGGGCGAAGGCAGGGTACACCCTGGACAGGTCGCCAGTCCATCGCAGGGCTGACATAGAGACAGACAACCATTCACGCTCACACTCACACCTACGGGCAATTTAGAGTCCACAATTAACCTAACCTGCATGTCTTTGGACTGTGGGAGGAAACCGGAGTACCCGGAGAAAACCCACGCTAACACGGGGAGAACATGCAAACTCCACACAGAAGGGTCCCAAGCCGGATTCGAACCTGCAACCCTCTAGCTGTGAGGCGCCAGTGCTAAACACTGCACCACCGTGCAGCCCCTACACTTGTGTGTGTGTTTTTCTAAATCCAAACTCCTACCTCAGTGAACCAGCATTTACAGTGAGTACATACTGTAGGGAGGTTATGTAACGGAGGTGCTGTAATACAGGACTTTACATGAAGTTGCTTTGATGCAACATATGCAGGGTGCTGTACATGTCTTTGCTGGCCATGTTTCCTGTAATTGCTGGAATTCTCTGAATTCAAACGTGGATTCTGTGTGTTTTTAGAAGAAACATTTCAGTGAGTAAGAAATGTGTCTCTGTCAAAAGTGATGCAAAGCAGAAGTCCCCCAGCTTGTTTTCTGCTGTTAATCAGGGTTAAAGACCCGTCAATCACGCTGAAAGTGTTTTGTTTACAATTGGATCACGTGTGTTTTTCCGTCCTCACAGGTTACCCGTCGCTCCGCATCGAGAAGAACGACCTGCGGAGTGTTACTCTAATGGAGGCCAAGGCTAAAGTGAAAGACATCGCCATCTCAAGGGAGAGAGTCACATTACGAGATGTCTTGCATGAAGGTACTTGTCTCTCTTGCTCCCTCTTTCTTTCTTTTTTTTCTCGGACTTCTGCTGTCTTTCTCCTAAAGAAGCTCCCACTTTGGTATTTTCTTCAGAAAGGTGTGAACGTTATCTTAAGAATTTCACTGAAAACACAAATTCCGGGAGTCTGCTCTTGGCTCCTTAAAGAGATGCTGCTCACAGATTGTGTCATGCGGAGGAGTGGTTCAAATTGCTTCCCCTTGCTTTGCTCAGGAGCTTTGCTGTGTATGAGAGGTATGGTTCTGAGTGGCAGGTCGGTGGAGAGGTTTTTGATGGAGGGGCTGTAATTATTAACATCACGTATCACTAAAAAACACACATAGACATCATATACTGTAGGTACGTATGTTCTGCCCCTTGAACTGAGCTCTGAGAATTACCCTTAATAATTCTCTTACAATCCAACTTCAATTTTTCTTTGATAAAAGTGAAAAATAAGACATATTTATCAAACAACGGCATAGGATTGTGCAGTGGTTCTCCCCCATACAAAAAGAAAACAGGAATTATTAAGAAAGAATTCCTCAAAAATACAAACCAAAAAAAGATGCACACAAATGGAACAGAGCAATAAAACACTTATTGGCTGACATCGATTATATAAAAACTAAATGAGAATGAATTTGAGAATGAAGATTCTCAAGATAAGATAAGAGGTCACTAAAATATGATGGGAGAGAAAGTGGCAAGAACATGTATTTATATAAAACACATATACACTCACCGGCCACTTTATTAGGTACACCTTGCTAGTACCGATGGTCTTCTGCTGCTGTAGCCCATCTGTTTCAGGGTTTCTGTGTTGTGCGTTCAGAGATGCTATTCTGCATACCTTGGTTGTAACGAGTGGTTATTTGAGTTACTGTTGCCTTTTTATCATCTCGAACCACTCTGCCCATTCTCCTCTGACCTCTCACATCAACAAGGCATTTCCGTCCACACAACTGCCACTCACTGGATATTTTCTCTTTTTCGGACCATTCTCTGTAAACCCTAGAGATGGTTGTGCGTGAAAATCCCAGTAGATCAGCAGTTTTTGAAATACTCAGACCAGCCCGTCTGGCACCAACAACCATGCCACGTTCAAAGTCACTTAAATCCCCTTTCTTCCCCATTCTGATGCTCGGTTTGAACTTCAGCAAGTCGTCTTCACCACGTCTAGATGCTTAAATGCATTGAGTTGCTGCCATGCAATTGGCTGATTAGCTATTTTTGTTAACAAGCAATTGAACAGGTGTTCCTAATAAAGTGGCCGGTGAGTGTATATGATGATTATATATTAGGAATGTGCATTCCAAGCAAAAATACTATTCGAAAATCACTGGGAATTAGTTGATTATTATTCGAAAATCCCATCCCGCACACACACACACACACACACACACACACACACACATCTGCGCTGACAGAAAAGAGCCGAACTGAAAGTGACACACGTTTTACCGGTAGTAACATTACTACCAGGCAGCGCCTGCAACGGTTAAAACAAGGGAAATGTATATATTTTTAAGACGGGACAAATAGTCACATAAACTTAGATTTTTTTATAATTTAACGACTATTCGAAAATATATATATATATATATATATATATATATATATATATATATATATGTATATATATATATGTATATGTATATATATATATGTATATATATATATGTATATGTATATATATATATGTATATATATATATGTATATGTATATATATATATATATATGTATATGTATATATATATATATATGTATATGTATATATATATATGTATGTATATATGTATATATATATATGTATATGTATATGTATATGTATATGTATATATATATATATGTATATGTATATATATATATATATGTATATGTATATATATGTATATGTATATATATGTATATGTATATATATGTATATGTATGTATATGTATATATATGTATGTATATATATGTATATATATGTATGTATATGTATGTATATATATGTATGTATATGTATGTATATATATGTGTATATATATGTATGTATATATATATATGTATATATGTATATATATATATGTATATATGTATATATATATATATATATATGTATATATATATGTATATATATATACATATATACATATGTATATATACATATGTCCTATATTGAAAGAATGTTACGTTTGCTGAACAATAGGACAGAGGCTGACTGAAGACTTGCAGCCTTTAAGAGCAGCTCTGTTATTTACCATAGTTAGTACAAACTAAAGAGAGGAATAGCCAGAGGGCTGCAACGATTAAAGGGATGGGTTCGGATTTTTTGAAGTGGGGTTGTATGAGGTATTTATCCATAGTCAGTGTATTACCTACAGTAGATGAAGGTCGGCACGCCCTCAGTTTAGAGAAACAGACAGGAGTACCAGCACGGGAAGAAAAACTTATTTTAGCCACCTATAAAAAGGACCACCTAAAAAAAACGAATATCAGTTTAAGTGTACGCTATATTTAGAATATTTTCACTGCTTTACCTTGCCGTCAGGCAGCCCTTTCCGATGGGCAACTGAAGCTGTTGTATCCATATGCTCTCACCAAAGCCACCAGACTCCATTGGAAAAAAACTAGTAATTTTTTCTCACAGAACACGGGAGTTACTGCTCTACAGCTGCCTTGATCGGCTAATTTGTTTGTGTTGTTGTGTGACTTTGGTGTTTTAAATGGTTCGGATACACCAAAGTGTTTTTGTTAATGGAGTCTGGTGACTTTGAAGAGAGCATAGATAAGGGCTGAAGTTCCCCGTCGGGAAGGGCTGTCAGACGGCTGGCTCCAAAAGCAAGTCAGTCTCCATGTTAAAATGGCCAACTTTACAGCAGAAATAAACATGCTTACAGCCTGCTACAACAAACAGTTTTGGTCTCCATAGCTAATAGGTTATACACTGACTATGGATAAGTACCTCATACAACCCCTCTTCAAAACACTCAAACTATCCCTTTAAGCTTATGATTATTTTGTTCATTCTTTTAATAAATTGTGTTCGCAGAGATGATAATCTATAGAAGCCTGTGATTTCAGTTTAATAGTTGAATTTTCTCTGTGTAAATCATATACCTGCGTGTATATAGTAGCAATAAATATGTGAAATTAATAAGTAGCCTCCAACCATATAATTAGAGATGAAATGATAGGAAAATGAATGCCGGCCCTAACTCCTGTTATTTGCACATCTGAGGAATGTCGAAAATAAGTGTTTAAAAAAATAAGTGGAGATGGAAACTTCCTAGAGGGCAGCTGCTGGAATTGGTGAGCTATAAAACAACCCAGTTCTGAAATTTTGATATTGCTTCAGATAATATTTTGTGACAAATGCTGTGACAATGTCACTCAAAATGTTTTTTCCTTGTCATGTTCCACAGCGTGAAATTTCACCTTTTTGGTATGGGCCTCAATTGTAACTGTTTACAAGACACAAGAGCCTCAGAATCTTTATTTATGCTCTAACAAGCTTCCACTTGCAACTGTTAACAGCTGTGAATTGTAACTTTCAAGGATTTTGCCAGAAACTGTTTGGAAACAGGTGCAAGAAAGATTCAAATGTTGCTGCATGACGTTGTTCCGTTTGATAACCTCTCTCGTGTGGAATCTTTGTGGTATCCTGATGTACGTAGGAGAAGGTATATTCCTTTTCTTAGTCATGAACATCCCATGTCTGATGAAAAAAAGGAGACAGTGACCTTTGAACATGAACATGCTTTTTGCCCAGAACGGACAAACCGCTCTTAACTTTTCCTGCTTGGGCCGGAGTCGATAACGTTACTCGCTCCCGTCGTCACTCTCTCTCGCTTTACCACTCACTTCCCACGTACACACACACTAAGCACTAAGCACTCTACTCTTACAACAACTGGCTCTAGAGAGGGTCATTCACGTTTTCGCGTCTGCCACCGTAGCAACCCTACACGCTTGGCACATAGGAGAAGTTGTAATCTGCAACCTCACTGCTAGATACTGCCAGATCCTACACACTGTTCCTTTAATGCAGCAACAAATTAGTCAAAACTTAAACAGGCATTTAAATTCCAGTCTGGAATGTATATAAAAATAGAATTGAATTTAATAGATCAGCCCCATTGTCACCGATACCCGATCTAGTTATTTGAGTCAGAGTCGGTATCGGTATCGGCGCATTCCTCCGTTTTTGTTCCTGCAATGTATGAGCATGCCTCATCAGATCAGTGTCAGTGAAACCTTCCCATGAACCTAAAATAGCAAAAGGTTGTTCTTGCTGAGGCAGATTACATATTGACAGAAAGCCTTAAATAGTGAAGACTCTAAATCTCTTTCTTTGGCTGTGTATCAAAGATAAACATTACTGCTTTGGCCTCAGCTTTGGCTCGATGAGACTTTTCTCACTTTAGATGCTGGATGCTTTTGGAGACAATTCAGCATCGTCACTGAGTGATGGAACTGAACAAGACTGTACTTCACTTTCTGGAGATTTGCCCACACTGGGGCTTAGTGTGGCTGTGTGAATGATGTAATAGTTACCCAAGGGTGACTACAACACAATGGATGTGAAAAGTGTGGGTGTTCTGTTTTTAAATGCCACTCAAAGGCCCTCTGGTTGTTTATGGTCGTGGTTTCTGTCTAGAACTTGAATGAGAACATGGGCAGCACTCTGTTCCAATTATTGTTTTTTTAGCCTACTTTAAAATGTTGAACTGAACCCCTCAGATATTCAAATATTTCTTTGCTAGCACCATGGCTCTAGGGATGGCAACCCATGCTGATATCTCAACAACTACTGGATGGACATTCATGTTCCCCTCAGGATGCATGGTAATAACTGTGGTGATCCCCTGATATTTTAAGTATTGACACCAGTAGGTCAAAATACTTTAGTTTATGACCAAATACCTGCAAAACAGCCTGAGCTGTACTTAAGTGTTTAGTGCTTTAGCCTTACAAAGCAGCAAGTGTGGACTTGAGTGCTTTCACACCTAACCCTTTTGGTTTGGTCAAAACAGGTCTGTTTGCCCGGTTAGGACGGTTCGTTTGGGCTGGTGTGAAAGCTGTCAATCAAACCCTGATACGGATCAAACAACAGAACCGAGACCACCTTTTCAGGTGGGTCTCGATCAGCTTCCAAGTGGACTCTGGTGCGGTTCGTCTGTGGCGTGAAGCAAACGAACCAACCACAGGATTTTAATGTGATTTTAGCATGATTTCAAAAAGCTAAACTACTAATAAATCCATCTGCTGATTGTAAAATCTGTTCAGGAAGCGATATAATAATTGATATGTATAGAGTGCTCCAGGGATGGCGTATTTTTTGTAAGCCAACCTGGAAGTTAGCATCACACTGGATCTCTTGGGGGAAAAAAACAATGGGATTTATTCAGTGGGTTTTGGATTATTGCACAAAAAAAGCTCTGTGGCAAAGAAACATTTACGATACTTACACGTTTTATTCAGCAAGATAATCTCCACAAATGAACACCACTGTTATGATTTTTGAAACGTGCAACCAACTGAGTACCCCTCCGCTCTTTCCTCCCCTTTCAAGACTGCAGTAACGTGAGCCGCCGAGTGCGAAACCGTGGTAACGCCGGTCGCCTCGCTCTGAGGCCATTCATACCATAATAACACAACTTTAGGAGCAAAGAGAGTCAGACGGCGGCTGGCGATGCCACGGTTTTGCACTCTATGGTTCACGTCACCACGGTTTCTTCAGCACGTCGGAGAACTACGGTTAGAGATGCACCAATACTGATATCAGATATTGGTCCGATACTGATTCAAATAGCTGGATTGGGTATCGGTGACAATGGACCTTTCTGGTATCAGATACCATTATTTTAATAAATAACAATTCAGTAAATTTATATTGTTGTATTTAAAGTTAGGAAAGCGATGTTTAAGTCAAGCCTGATGTTTCCTTACACATAAAAGAATGATCCCAGTCACTTCCACACAGTGAGGCATACAGATTATTAAACACTGGTATCGGATCGGTACTCGGTATCGGCCGATACACAAAGCCCAGGTATCTGTATTGGGATTGAAAAAGTCGGATCGGTGCATCCCTAACTATGGTGGCCTTCAGGTAAGGTAAAAATGTGAAAGACTCTCTCTAGAGTCAGTGTTTGGTTTGGCCGTTGTGGGCTACTGTAGAAACATGGTGGAGCAACAAGGCGGACTCAGTGAAGAAGACCTGCTCCCTATGTAGATATGAAGGGCTCATTCTAATAATGATACAATACACACTAATATTCCATTTCTGCTAATAGATTCCCCTGAAATGTTACATGCTGTTCAAGATTTTTGGTCTTGCTATATTAGGTTGACTATCTACTGAATCATTTTATCTTACTTTGCTATAGATGCGACTAGCTTTTATAGATTGTGACTAATTGTACTTTGTCTGGGTGTTGTGATCATACATGTCGTTGGACAGCTGTTGATGCTCTGTGACACCTGTACCTGGAGAGACCTCATCGTGTAATTTTGCCTTGTGCAACCTTCAGGTGTTTTCAAAGCTGCTGTAAACTTTCATTCTGATATTGCTTTTTCCACAACGGTGTTTAGGTAGTCTTAGATTTATGAGAGTCTTATTGTGGTTTTAATCACATGCCTTCAGGTCCTGTTTCAGTCAAGACTTATCCTGATGTAAATATTGACGCTAGGTAGCTATAACTATATTACCAGGATGCTCCACAGCCATCTGCAAGTAAACACACTGCTGGCACACTTACGTATCTATCTGACTTCCTGACTTGACTTGATGTATTGTGTATAGTTGCCAGCGCAGACAGTTGTCCACATACATCAGATCCTACATACACAATGCTATAAATAGTGAATAAATATTAAAAACACGAGAGATAACAACTAAGAATCGACAAATACAAGACATACAAGGCCATGTCTCGGGGAGGCAGTTGAACTCTGAGTGGTTCACTTTTGTTTTTGGGAGGCAGCAGGTCCAGACAGGCTTGACGGAGAAGGTAGGGGCGGGAGGGAGACTGTTAAACACTAACCCTGTTGTTAAGCTTCGTCTCTTCTCCTGTTGAAACACAAGGCACAGTTAGCCGCAGGGCTCAGTTTTTTTTCCTCTAAGTTTATGTTGATGGTTTATGTTCTTAAATGGCATTCTACCTCAGTAAAGTCCTGGAGCAACGGGGTGACAGTTTAGACAAAGGAGATGATGAACGCGATCTTTCGAAGCGATGAAAAGTCCTCTGAGCTCCAGTGAATCTCGCTTGTCAGTGAGACAAAAGCCAAAGCTGCGTAATCTCTTTAAGAGACAAAGCATTTTTAAGGAGAAGCCTGTCCACCTCTGTCCACAGATCAGCCAGGCATGGCGACCTATTAGTGAGGTGACATTTCTATCTCTGAATGCGGTGCCTCTCTCCTGCCCTTTTCCTAAAAAATAAAAGCCTGCTGTTTGTCTTTGACAGGCACGTTTGGCCGCATCTTCCACGGCGTGCTGCTGGACGAAAAGGACCCCAGTAAGGAAAAGCAGGTCTTTGTGAAGACCGTGAAAGGTATGCGCTCCATCCAACGAAAATGTTGTCAAGTGTGTTGTAAGTTTTCCAATCTCTCGTACTAATGTGCAACTCACTTTCTAAGAAGAGCGTTGGTTGGAAAAGCAATCGCTGAAATGCCAAAACCTGATGGTAATGCCAAAGGCGAATAAATTGGCCTGGAACTTATCCAGTAAACATGCACACCGATTTGACAGTTAATGAATTATATGTGTTACTCATGCTGCAGGGTTCGCATGCCAACGAAAAGACTCCTTTATGCAGGACGGTCAAGTTCTTTTGTTAGCGGCATGTGTCAGCTTTCACTGCCAGTCGCCTTCTGACCTCTCCATTCTCTGGTGTTTACTCAGGGAGGGGTGGATACCAGTCAGCAAACAATATCCCCATGCCAGTTTTGGCTTCGTTAAACTCTTTGCTTCCTCCTCATGCGTCTTTTGTGGAAAAGAACAATGCTGCTTCCATAAGTAGCAAATGATGGCAAAGCTGCACTCAAAGATTAAAATCTGGACCTCAGTGAGCTTGGCACAAGATGGTTTTCCCTACAAGTTTCCTACTAATGTTGGCCAGGGAAACAACTAAAAAGCAAACACTACATGGGGTCTGAGAGTACAGAAATTGAATCCTTAACTTTTCAACTTTGTTATTGCACAGGTCACTCTAGTTCCAATTTTTTTTAAATCTGATTTTTGTGTCTGATAAAATTGTTCAGATCATGCGTCTGAGGTGCAGGTGACCATGATGGTGACTGAAAGTTGTAAGCTTCGAGGACTTCATCACAGGTGAGTGGAAGCAAACACTAATCACTGTAGTTTTTGTTGTTTTTTGCAGCATTTGCCTTTTTTTGATAAAACAATCTAAATATCAAAGATTTTAAGAATAGAATAAAGATTAAAAACAAGAAAAAAAATGCCAAAACGCCACATAACCCCGACGTGGTATGCATCTTAGACCACCGCTTTATCATCACTGTTGTCCACTCCCGCAACAGTTTCAGACCTTAAAGGCAGGGTCGGTAATGCTGTCTGACAAACTAGCAAGAGTACAATAGATTTTTTTAAATGATCAAACCAAAAAACCGAGCCCAATGACAGTCGCTAACAGCTCTAGCT